>NC_090266.1:1039815224-1039915224 GCF_040414725.1 Anabrus simplex
ACAGGGCTGGATATAGCCAGGAAATGGGGTACGTCACGACAGGACTCTGAGAGGGAAAGACTTTTCACCTACGTGCTTCACAATCTCAGCAACAATATGAGGAGTCGACAGAAATGTAATTATGCACATGTCGGTGGTAGTTCGACAACAACGGGTACAATATATATTTTATATATTTCTGTCTGTACTTTCTGAATATTAACTTGATACTTGCATTTTATACCGGATAGGACAAATAATGGTCTATGCTGGGTTCACTTCATTTTTTGTCTGTGTGTCTCTTACAGCATTATGGGAGAATGCATTGGTGGATTGTCATGCAACTTTTTTTTTTTCGATTTGTGTTACGTCGCTCCGACACAGATAGGTCTTATAGTGGCGATGGGTTAGGAAAGCGATAGAAGTGGGAAGAGAGCGACCGTGGTGTGAAAATCGGGAACCGCGGAAAATCAGCTTCAGGGCTGATGAAAGTGAGGTTCGAACCCACTAACTCCCGAATGTAATCTGACAGCTACGTGAACCAAACCACGCGAGCCTTCGGGCAGCCTTGGGGCTGAGCAGAGATCGTTTGGTAGGTCAAGGCCCAAAAGGGGTATAGGACCATGTAGTTTGTTTTGTTTCAATAGCCACACTGTTATTTGCAGGCATATTTCTCAGGGCTAAAAATTATTGCGCTATTTACATGATTTTTCACATTCGCTTTCTTTTCTTTTTTGACAATTCTGCCACCAGTAACTCGCATTTTAAATATCAAGTCACTTGCCCCATACGGATCCAATGAGGTGATTTTCCTACTGCGCATTTCGGGAAGTTGTAACTTTATAAAGATAACTTCACCGTGCTCCAGTATCTTAATCAAACGAGACTGCCTACTCATTATTTCTCTCTCCATCTCCGTTGTTCTCAAGTAAATTATTCAGAAGAAATTTAAAGGATGGAGCCGCATCATGAGATTAAGTGGTCTTTGTTAATGCAACTGCAGTGTAAGCTGATGGATACAAGATCTAATGAATGAAATATATCCCGAGGGAAGGTGATCCATCTGTCAGCGGTAAACACACTCTTTTCATCTACATGGCAAGATATACAGTACCTTACGAGTGGCTTCAGTCTCACACCTCGCTTGAGATCATTCTCACCGGGCGAGTTGGCCGTGCGTGTAGAGGCGCGCGGCTGTGAGCTTGCATCCGGGAGATAGTAGGTTCGAAACCCACTATCGGCAGCCCTGAAAATGGTTTTCCGTGGTTTCCCATTTTCACACCAGGCAAATGCTGGGGCTGTACCTTAATTAAGGCCACGGCCGCTTCCTTCCAACTCCTAGGCCTTTCCTATCCCATCGTCGCCATAAGACCTATCTGTGTCGGTGCGACGTAAAGCCGCTAGCAAAAAAAAAAAGAGATCATTCTCACGATATTTATCTAATTTTTGTTCATATCACGCAGTTTCACAGGAAAGGTAGCAGTATCTACGAACAGGAAAGTGCACCTAATGTGTGGAAAATATTTACTTTGAATAGCATATCAGCAGAGTTTTGGTATAGCTATCCCGTCAATTACGTTAGTGATTACATAAACGCCTTCTTGATTTTCTGACCCACTCCTACACTGCACACTCGTATAGTGCAGAAGTAAAACAATACTGCATGCACATTGCCGCACTTCAGATGCGCAGTAACCTTCGTGATGTGTGCATGTATCTTTAGAACCACCCACCTTGCTGCCACAAACTCATCCCCTAAGAGCGTACTGACGGAACGAGACTTACAAATCCTGAATGCAGACGGGGTACTGTCCCTCTTCTGAAAGGATCTAGTCTTAATTACCTCTCATCTACACGGTTTGATTTACAGTAACACGTCTTCCACTCATTATATAGGCTAACGTCATTGCAGGAACAATAACAGCAGTTCATTTTCTTATTTGTCTATTCTTTACACACTTCTTCTTCTTCTTCTTCTTCTTCTTCACGGTGGGTTTGCCCCAGTTTTAAGGCTGTGCGTCCTTTCTAATGCCAACCCTATGTGGAGAGATGTATTCTCTACTGGTTGCTTCTATGGCCACCCAAAGTCTCACGCTCCAGGACACTGATCTTGAGGTGGTACAGGTGGGATCCCTCGCTGAGTGCGAGGAAAAAACCAACCCTGGAGGGTAGATGGATTAACAAAGAAAGAATAATACTAATAACAATAACAGTAATCTTAATAAATTATTATTATTATTATTATTATTATTATTATTATTATTATTATTATTATTATTATTATTATTATTATTATTATTATTATTATTATTATTATTATTATTATTATTATTATTATTATTATTATTATTATTAACAAATACATCGCAACTGGGAAATATCCCGGTGGCAATGGTCACTTACACTATTGTGATAAAGTAAAGTTAAAACACAATTACCCAACAACAACTAGAGTGGGTGCTTATGATCATCCTATCGTAATACACTTCTCTTCATCTACATACAACCACCACAGAAGCATGCAATTGTATATACATCCCTACGCGTCAGGATAGGTATCCGGCCGTAAAACTAGGCCAAATTCACATAAATTGCTATGGGCTTTACGTCGCACCGACACAGATAGGTCTTATGGCGACGATGGGATAGGAAAGGCCAAGGAGTTGGAAGGAAGCGGCCGTGGCCTTAATTAAGGTACAGCCCCAGCATTTGCCTAGTGTGGAAATGGGAAACCACGGAAAACCATTTTCAGGGCTGCCGATAGTGGGATTCGAACCTACTATCTCCCGGATGCAAGTTCACAGCCGCGCGCCTCTACACGCATCGCATAAATTAGGGAAAGGACGTATGGTACTAAGGTGCCCGTGCAATTGTAATCAACCCGCGTTAGGATAGAGAAGGAAAAAGTAATCGCCTCGAGAAATATTCCGTTCCAGCATCCTCCTAGGGGTTAAAGAGGGGAGGTATGAAAAATAAGTTCAAGAATAGGTAACGATGAGAATGAAACCCGTTCGAGTCCATGCGTGGTTGCCACACTGGCTAGCGTCTTAACACACTGAAATAATAATAATAATAATAATAATAATAATAATAATAATAATAATAATAATAATAATAATAATAATAATAATAATAATAATAAGTTAATGTTATTTGCTTTACGTCCCACTAACTACTTTTACGGTTTTCGGAGACGCCGAGGTAACGGAATTTAATCCCGCAGTAGTTCTTTTACTTGCCAGTAAATCTACCGGCACGAGGCCGGCGTATTTGAGCACCTTCAAATACCACCGGACTGAACCAGGATCGAAGATGTCAAGTTGGGGTCAGAAGGCCAGCGCCTCAACCATCTGAGCCACTCAGCCCGGCAACATATTGAAAGCTATCCTAGAGAACGCAGAAATAGGGAAGGAAAACAAAATCTTGAAAACATCCTGACATCAAATATCAAGGACTAGTTTTCAAACATCTGGAATTGGCCCCTCTCCTGAGATATTTTGCACGTTTTGTGAAACTCATTTCTGCGTGCCTAAACATTATCTGCATCATTCAAAAGACCCCGACATTTTACTGACAAGGTGTCATTCCCTAATATACTGCTGTTATTTCCATCGATATCTGGCTCAGCACTAATAATGACTTGCAATGTGTCTTCTTGATTCAGAGAACGACTTGGCCCCGCCATTGTCATATACAAAACACGATACTTGAGATTAGTCACAGACACGGCCATTGAGATACAAAAATATTGTTCAATCTGTATCGAAGAATGACGAACTCAGGCATAATTCAGCAGCAGAAAGAAAGACAAACAAATGCCACCAGTGCCGCACTGCAGAAGGGGTCGTACATGCACATGCATAGCAACTAAGGCAAAAATATCCGAAACGTACCAGTACTTTCATAGCCCATGTGACATATGTGGCAGCGAACGTACCGATGCGTGCTTAGTAACCCCCGCCCCCACGCCGGACTCGCAGTGTAGGGGGCAACCCGTCCGCCTGTTACCCGGCGGTCTCGGATTCGATTCCCGGCCGGGTCAGGGGCTTTTATTTCTAAATGATTTTTTTTTGCTAGTTGCTTTACGTCGCACCGACACAGATAGGTTTTATGGCGATCTAAATGATTAATATCCCTGGCCTGGGGACTGGGTGTTTGTGTCGTCCTTAACGTTCCTTTCCTCACATTCAACACTCTGCACTTCCGCAATGTCCGACTCGTTGGCTGAACGGTCAGCGTACTGGCCTTCGGGTTCGATTCCCAGCGGGTTCGGGGATTTTAACCTTAATTGGTTAATTCCAATGGCACGGGGGCTGGGTGTATGTGTTGTCTTCATCATCACTTCATCCTCATCATGACGCGCAGGTCGCCTACGGGCGTCAAATAGAAAGACCTGCAACTGGCGAGCCGAACCCGTTCTGGGATATCCCGGCACTAAAAGCCATACGACATTTCATTTTTACTTGCGCAATTCCACTTACACGCAGCTTCCTCTCATATGGTGAAAGTAGTAGCAAAAGATCTACAGAGGTCGACGCCACGAAAAATATCAAAAAATGAAAAGAAAAGAAACCTCCCACACTACCTTAATTAAGGCCATGGCCGCTTCCTTCTGACTCCTAGCCCTTTCCTGTCCCATCGTCGCCGTAAGACCTATCTGTGTCGGTGCAACGTAAAGCAACTTGTTAAAAAATAGTAATTAATCCTACAACGCATAGTGTAGCCCTTTGGCTACACAATATTTGAATTCAAATAACTGCTTGGAAAAGACTGCAGATGGCATCACATGGTGAAGAACATGATGAGATGGCCTTAATGCACACAGACACAAGATATGTCAATTCTCTCTATTTAGAAGGATTGAGAAAGAAAGTGCTATTAACAGTCTGATATTGGTGCCGTGGAAACATAGTAATTCGGTTGACAAGGAAAATGACTAGAAATCAGTACCTTGTACCTCGAGTTTGCCATATCTGTCAGGAAAAGACACACTTGCTCTAGGAACAGTAAAGAGTAAAAGAACACCAGGTTGTAAGCTACCATTTTTTAACCAAAGACATTCATACATCTTTATTTCTAATTTAAAACTTCGTATGAAATCACTTCAATATAGCTCAGTGCCTTTTGGCACGTATGGGAATAGGATACAAATATACCGAGCTCGAATAGCTGCAGTCGCTTAAGTGCGCCAGTATCCAGTAATCGAGAGATAGTAGGTTCGAACCCCACTGTCGCCAGCCCTGAAAATGGTTTTCCGTGGTTTCCCATTTTCACACCAGGAAAATGCTGGCGCTGTACCTTAATTAAGGCTACGGCCGCTTCCTTCCCACTCCTAGCCCTTCCCTGTCCCATCGTTGCCATAAGACCTATCTGTGTCGGTGCGACGTAAAGCAACTAGCAAAAAAAAAAAAAAAGATACAAATATCAAGAAAAAATTGTCAAGAAGTGTTTAGTATTTTTCCTTGATTTAATTCATATTTCCCGTTTTTCACAATTTAAAAAATTCATCCATTGTAGGGTTAAAAGTTTAACAGGAAATTAATTAAAACTGTATTTTGTACCAATATTCTTAAGCAGAAACACTAGAGTGAACTGTCAAGCGGAAGTTCTTTTTCCTTGTTCTCAGCTTTTCTCGCACCCAAGCTTTTACTTGCAGAAGGATGCACAGTGACGGTGTTGGTTTATGACTGGACAGCTGCCAATATGTCTAAACATAGACTACTGGAGATCTACGTTCTGTAACACTCTGTTGATCTCCATCGCTACGCGCGTGCTTCCGGGGCAGTGTGTCACACTTGTATTTAAGATATATACAGTACATTTCCACTATACTGCTCAGTTTACAACCCACTGTGAAGAACTAAATGCTTGTACGATCCCATATTCACAGCTAATGCTGCGAGTTCTCTTAGGACAACTCTACTTCTCATACCTTCAACACCGGGCGAGTTGGCCGTGCGGTTAGTGGCGCAAAGCTGTGAGCTTGCATCCAAGAGATAGTGGGTTCGAACCCCACTGTCGGCAGCCCTGAAGATGGTTTTCCGTGGTTTCCCATTTTCACACCAGACAAATGCTGGGGCTGTACCTTAATTAAGGCGACGGCCGCTTCCTTCCCATTCCTAGCCCTTTCCTGTCCCATCGTCGCCATAAGACCTATCTGTGTCGGTGTGACGTGGTAGAGTGTCGTCCTCCGTATTCCAACATCGTGGGTTCAAACCCGGTACAGGTTGTTGTATTTTTCAGGGGTAGAAGAAAAGTCCATCCGACATTCCATGTCGTATTGAATGCATAATTCTAAAGTTCGAGGGTTCAGTATGATTTTGGCATGTAAAAGATCTCTGGTGACACATTTGACATTTACCTGAAAATATGAATTGCATCTCAATCTCTTTTCTTTTTTTGCTAGTTGTTTTACGTCGCACCGACACAGATAGGTCTTACGGCGACGATGGGACAGGGAAGGGCTAGGAGTGGGAAGGAAGCGGCCGTGGCCTTAATTAAGGTACAGCCTCAGCATTTGCCTGGTGTGAAAATGGGAAACCACGGAAAACCATTTTCAGGGCTGCCGACAGTGGGGTTCGAACCTACTATCTCCCGAATACTGGATACTGGCCGCACTTAAGCGACTGCAGCTATCGAGCTCGGTCATCTCAATCTTAAATCGCACAACAGAGATCCCGGAACGTCGAAATAGACGCACAGGCAACGTAAATGGCGTTAAATGTAGATGCCTTTATACAGTACTTAAGGCCTTATTATTATTATTATTATTATTATTATTATTATTATTATTATTATTATTTTTATTATTTCCTTGTGCCGATTCATAGGGCGCGTTGGAACTTGTTCATTGGCTTGATGACTTTCGCCTTCCTATTCTTCCAAAATCTCTTCATGAAGACACTGGGTTGCCCCTACCGTTCTTCAGACCACTTTTTACCAGTCCTGCTGCTAGTTTTGACCACAAGAGTGTGTTTATTTACTGAGGTCCTGAAGACTTAGCGATTTTTCATTATGTCTTCCCCGATGTTCAATTCATTCGGGTCTCCTCTTGTTTCCTCCAGCCAATTTGTTCTCCTCTTTTGAGAATTTATTACATTGAATAACCTTTTTGTGAGTCTATTATTATCCATCCTAAAATGTGTCCAAAAATGTCATCAAACGTCTCCTCCGTTATAGAGGTCTGCAGTTCGCCTTTTGATCCAAATTCCATTATCTTTTATGGGGCCGAAAATTTGTCTACGAATTTTACGTTCTTGATTTTCAATATCTGCAATTTTAGAAAGGCCTCCTAAAGTTAAGGTTTCTGATGTATGTAGAGCTTCCGGTAGAATAACTGTTTTGTAATGTTTCAGTTTAGCATTACGTGGCATTAATCGTTTATTGTAGTGATCCCATGTCAGTCTGAATGCCCTCGGAAGTTTTGAGGCCCTTTCTGTATTGGCCAAACTACATAATCCTGAAGGAAGAATTATTTCTCCAAGGTATTTAAAATAAGATATCTGTGAAATTGTCCCATATGCCGTTTCAGTTTGATCTTTCTTGCACTTTTGCTGAAAATTCTGCATATACATGGTTTTCTCGAATGATATCTGAAGGCCAGCTTGTGATGCTATTATATGTAATGTCGCGATAGCATACCTAGTTTCCTCCTCCTTCTTGGTGATGATAGCTACGTCATCACTTCAATTTTGTTCCCACCAGTCCCAATGGTTATGCCTGTGATATTCTTTCCCCACTCTCTGATGACTTTATTTAAAACCAAGTTAAACAGAAGAGGGGAGAGACCATCTCCTTGACGAACACCAGTGTGTACTTCAAAAGGGTCAGAAGTTTTCTCAAAAAATTTCACCTTAGATGTTGTGTTTGTGAGGGTCTGACGTTTCAGTTCTCTCGTCTACTTATCCACTCGAAGTTCTTCTAGCGTGTCGAACAAGATCTGTCTGTCCACAGAGTCATACGCCTCCTTTAGGTCCACGAAGGTGACTATCATGTTGTTGTTTCTGCGGATTTTCAGAATCGTTTTCAGATTCCGCATCTGTTCAGCACACAAGCGTCCTTTCCTAAAATCTGCTTGATATTCCCCAATCAAATGATCTGTTCGTTTCTCTGTCGGTTTAGGAGGGCTTTAGATAGAACTTTATAAGCAACGGGTAGCAGGGATAGACCTCTGTAATTAATCGGACCTGTTTTGTCACCCTTTTTATGCAAAAGATGAATCAACGCGCACTTCCAGTCCTGCGGGATCGCTTCTGTTTTCCAGATTTCTGTTAGGATTGCGAGAATTCTTCTAGTAAGCTCTTCTCGTCCAAGTTTCAACTTATCTGAGGTAATGCTATCTTCTCCCGGTGCTTTGTCCATTTTAAGAGATCGAATGATCTCTGCTGTTCCTTCCAGTGTAGGTGGATGTGAAACTGGGTTTGGCGTTGGCTTTTCAAAATGCACTTTCTCCTTTGGTGGGTCACAATTGAGTAGGTCTTGGAAGTAATTTGCTAGGATGTTGCAGTTTTATTTGGTGTCTGTCTGTAATGTGCCATCTGATCTACGGATACATATGCTTGGAGGCTGATAAATGGATAGACTCTCACGAAATGGCTTGGAGAAATTCCTACAGTTTTTTTAATGAAATCCTGTTCTATGTCTATGAGTATGTTCCTGTCGTATGCGCGCTTTTCCCTGCGAAGTATCTTGGCTGTCAATTTCTGAGTCTTAATGAATGCCTCCCGTAGTTCAGTTGTCTGGTGTCCGTTCCATTTTTTCCAGCCCTTTATTCCGTTTTCAATTGCTTTATCACAGGCTGTATTCCACCATCTGTGTTTTCGTTTCCTCGGGGGCTGCCCTAACTTCTGTGCTGATGTTAGAATTGTGTATCGCAAGTCAGGCCAATACTTGGGATCTTGATCTTTTTTACCCTGAAGAAATGCATTTGAGTTTTGTTTAAGTTATTCAGGATCCACTCTTGGTAATCTATGAAGTTTGACCACAATCTATTAGGTTGTACGAGGGCTGGAACGGCATCCACTCAGCCTCGGGATGGGTGTTCGATACCCTCCTCAGTCATCCTAGAAGTGGTTTTCCTGCCTTACCACTTCTCCTCCAGGCAAATGCCGGGATGGTACGTAACTTAATACCACGGCCACTTCCTTCCCTCTTCCTTGTCTATCCCTTCCAAACTTCCCCCCCCCCCCCACCACAAGGCCCCTATTCAGCATAGCAGGTGAGGGCCCCTGGGCGAGATAATGGTCCACCTTCCCAGTTGTATCCCACGATCCAAAGTCTCACTTTCCAGGACGGACACTGCCCTTGAAGCGGTAGAGGTAGGATCTCTCGTTGAGGCCGAGGGTAAAACCAACCCGGGAGGGTAAATAACTGAAAAAGAAAGATTATTATTATTATTATTATTATTATTATTATTATTATTATTATTATTATTATTGTTACGGAGTTATCCGTGGTAGTTAGAGGTGAAAGAAGGTGCTGGGATGAATAGGTCTCAATCTACGAAATTAAAGTTAACTTAAAATTTAACAAGGTTATATTTTCTTTTCAAGATCAAGAAATAACAAATATAACAGGTACTCAGTAGCCTAACAACAAATCGAGAATGTACAATTACAGTGTTACAGGATTTGGGCTCCGAGAGCCGGACACACAATTATTGAGCAGTAAGCCCAACTTTACCCGTAAACAAGATTCAACCACGGGGCAGAAGACCCCAATCATGCTCAAGAGCACTTGCTCCCAATTACATAGCAAAAGCCTCCTGGAGGCACACAGAAACAAATTTCTTTGGAAGAGCCACCCGCTCTCAAAGTTCCAGCCTATAAAAGGCCACACCAAACTCCACCTTCAAGTTGTCCTCTAAGGACATAAACACAGGGGTAAAAATACCCAACCTACTGAGGCCGATTTAGTAAATAAACAGGAAAATTACAAGGCCCCAAAATACAAACTTGAGTGGAGGCGAAACTTGCACTCCGAATATACTTTATTAAAACCTAATTTGGCCCTAGGCCGCTTATGCAAGGGCTAATCCCATACTAAAGAGGTGACTTATATAAGGAAACGATTTACATTACATTAGAAGGGAAGAAACGGTTGTGAAAATAAGTTCACCTCAAAGCAATATGAATGGGAGCTCGAGAGGGTTAAGCACTCTCTATCCACATATGTAGTTACAGAGGCAGAATTTAAATCAAGAGTCTTTTACATTTTAGAGGAAAGTTACATAGTAAAAGGTTTCGAACCCGCCCCGAGAGTTAAACTGCTGAGCTAGCAAGAAATAAGTTATGAAAGGGCCATTACCTTATTGATGAACCACTGCTCGAAGAACGAGGCGCTACCCGCCCCCTGCTACATAATTTACACACTGATAGATGTTACTGAAGTGGCGCAGAGACCCGAAAATCAGCAGTTTATATACCCTCGCGGAACATTCGAGACCTTTCATGAATGATAACACCTGCCCACAAGCATTTTATTGGACGGCCAAAAGATTACATGTCAAAACTGAAGAAGAAAACCAGGATTGGTGGGAAATTAATTACAAAAATTACTCATTGGTCGAATTCAAAACTGGCGGAAAGTGAAGGGTTATACAGCCAACCTAAACAATGACTGAAAGAAATTTAACAAAGAACAAACTTATGAACACAAAATTTCTCCAAAAAAACAGTTCTTTCACTTCGCACTAGGGTGCATAATTGTAGTCCTTCAGTAGTGCCATCTAGAAGAGAATGTTCACACTTCTTACTACAGGCAAAACAAAAATACATCGAAAACGACACAGTTCAGAACACTTCAAAATTTACAAGTAGGGACATCTTCTGAGAAACTTGAGAATTAACATTGTAGTTAAAGTTCCGGCTTCTTCCAGTAGAGGAGTTTCAACTGGCGCAATGTTTGAATTAGCGGAGCGGAGGTGTACCGCCCGGTACAATTATTACAATGTTCTAGGCGGTTGTGATTCGAAACCCAGCCATTGCAAATAGGATTTTAGAGATGAAAAATCGCATGCGTGTGCTTAGAATTTCACGTTAAATTGCAATTCCCTAAGGTATGTTTAGGACATTAGCATTTACGCAAACCATGTGTTCGCCTGCTTTTTCCTCATTCACTGTCTTTAGTGTCCATTCCAGTGGCGTGGATGTGCGGCGAGATTTACATAGCATGCTGCGAAACGATCGATATGTTTTGAAAATGATCATAATATTTTCATAGAACATTAATTTTGGATAAAGGAACTTTATCTTTCAAGATTTTAGATGTAGTTACATTACAAACATTGTATTAGCTTCTAAAATATATATTTGAGTTATTAATGACAAAACCTGAGCTTGTTTATTACAAAATGGTTCAATTCGTGAATTGTAAACAATCACACTCATATTTACTCTTAAACTGAAATCTCTAGCAACTCTTGTTGCTAACCAGCTCGCACATATGAGTTGTTTAAAAGTATAAAAATAGCATAGCAACTGCCACCATAATTTCCGGGTACCTCTTCTTCACCAATACGTGGAAGTTCATCATATTTTAATAATAATAATAATAATAATAATAATAATAATAATAATAATAATAATAATAATAATAATAATAATAATAATAATAATAATAATAATAATAATAATGTTATTTGCTTTACGTCCCACTAACTACTTTTACTGTCTTCGGAGACGCCGAGGTGCCGGAATTTAGTCCCGCAGGAGTTCTTTTACGTGCCAGTAAATCTACCGACACGAGGCTGTCGTATTTGAGCACCTTCAAATACCATCGGCCGGAGCCAGGATCGAATCTGCCAAGTTGAGGTTAGAAGGCCAGCACCTCAACCGTCTGAGCCACTCAGCCCGGCCATCATATTTTAGTCAAGGTGTTCAATCACATAGAAATTCTGTGAACGAGTGTTCCAAGTGCTATCAGCTCGTTCTTGGTACGTAGTTGGACCCACGAGAGTGGATGCCGGAAAAGTGCGAACACATCAGTAAAGCGGAAATTTGCGCACACTAGGGATTATTACTACCTGATCAGGGTTTTCCGGGTCTTGGTAAGTATTTCGTTGCCGGAAATATGCGAACACTATCCTGAGAATCCCATCTACACTGGATTAGCGTTCCGATTTTAACACTGTATTTGCAACCTCCCATACCATGTCACAAACATCTACAAGGTAGTTTTGTAACTAATGCGAACAATAGTGGGGATTTCCTCTGCGGCCGGTTCCACCGCCGGTTCGGGGCGCATACCCGTACTTTTGTTCATTGTACTTTTAACCTCCATAGGGTTAGCAGTATTGAGTATGGAAATTGTTACCACTGTCAGGGGTAGGCCCTCCGCTCATTATAATGGTTACGCGTACCGTAAGCACAGAGAAACAAAAGCAGGTGTTGTTACGTGGCTATGTTTAGACCAAACGTCCTTTCACTGTAAGGGATTGATGCGGTAGAGGAATGAACAAATAATCCGAACATTTGTGTGGACCACCTGATGACGCCGCTCAAGAAGTGTAGAAGCAGGTGTGTAACGCCAAGAAGAGGGCTCGAGAAGAAACTACATAGTTATGCGAGATATACACCGATGAAATAGGAAACCTACATACTAAAGGTTAGTAAAGGAACGTCCTTATTTATATTATAATAATATTCGTATCATATTAATATAAAGTACATGTGCCATATGTTAAAATAAAGCAAGAATGAATTTTGTATTACAGATTACATTATAGGTCAATAAATAACAATGTAATAAATATTTACGAAAATTCGTATATTTACTACTAATATAGTGTACTATTATTTGGCATAGCCTGTACATCCGAAAACAATTGTTGGAGCTCTTCTACTCTCTTGACTAAAAGCGCTTTTTTGACATTTTTAGCTCTTGATGGTACTTAAAAGCAAATTTTGACCGAACAAAAATTATAGAGCGTAATAAGTTCTACAAAATTGGTTATTGTGGTGTTTTGGAAAAATGCATCGTAAGGTTATAAATAAGAACAATAAGAATGAGACAATATACCTAGATTTTTAAATATAATAATAATATAATTAAGATTTTATAATTAATCAATATGGTCGTTTCAGGCCCCACACAGAATCGTTGAATAGGACCTTGCGAAATCAGTGGAGTAACGAGCGCGAAAATCAAGAGCCAAAATAACGTGGTGACATTATTCTCAATGAAGAAATCTTGAAAATGGCCGATGGTAGCAGTTTTCTCCTTATAGAAGACGGACTAGAAGAAAGAATCCTAGTTTTCAGAGGAGACAAAGGAAAGTTTAAACACATCTACACAATGTTTATGGATGGTACATTAGGTGCTGCAGCAAACAGTTTGTACAAGTCTACACTATTCATGCAGACCTAGGAGGCCGGCCGGACGAAACAAATGTGTTCCCTGTGGTATTTGCCGCGCTCTCCCTAATAAGAAGAAAGAGATCTACATTCGTCTGTTCCTTCTTATCAAAGAAGTAGTTCCACAGTGGTGTCCTAATAAAATCAATGTCGATTTTGAGGCAGCTGCAATATCGGCTCTACATCAAGTTTTTCCCTCAGCTCAAGTGAGCGGGTGCCACTTCCATATGAACAAATGCTTACGGAGAAAAATCCAAAGTCTGGGTCTAAAAGAGGAATACCGTCAGAATGAAGATTTAAGGCTCCACGTCACAATGTGTGCGGCACTGGCATTTTTGAAACCGGACGACGAAGATGAAGGATGGCTCCAGATTCATGCGGAAGCTCCCGACAACCAAAACTCTTCGAGTTTTCGACTACATTGTGGATACATGGCTACAAAATGAAGAGATCCGCATCGAAATGTGGAGTTGCTACGGTAAGAGACACAGAACCACGAATGCTGTAGAAGGATGGCACAACAAATTAAATACTATCGTTGGTAACCCCCACTCCAGAGTCAACATGCTGGTGGAATGTTTGAGGAAGGAAGCGGAACACACAAATTGCATGTACATGAGGTTAGAAATACATCTTGAAGGGAAGAAGAGAAAGAGGAGATACTTGAAACTGGACGACAGGATTGAGAAAACCATAAAAGTATATGAAGAGACAAGAGACATTAGGTCCTGCTTGAAAGCCATTTCTCATATTCAGAAATCGGAATAAATTACGGTAATCCACATGTAAATATATCCGTATGTAAAAATGACGAAGCCTATAACAGCCGATTTTAAACGACAAATGTGTTAAAAAATGGACGAAGCCTATTAATGCTGATTTTAAACACGCCAAATTGGTAAGATGATAATTATCATTTTGACAGTTCAAAGCCCGTGTAAAGTGTGATGTAAATCAGTTTCAGTAAGTTGAATGGATTAAAGATTGTTTTATTTACAGGGGTCGGTTACATTACATGCCTTGTTTCTTTTTTCGAAGATAGTTTTCGCAAATTTCCGGCAACGAAATATTTACCAAGACTTGGGAAACCCTGGTCACGTAGTAATAATCCCCAGTGTGCGCAAATTTCCGCTTTAATGATGTGTTCGCAAATTTCCGTGTTCGCACTTTTCCGCACACCCACGAGAGTTGGAGTCTGGCGTTTATCGCCACCGGCGAGAGAAAGTTGACTAACGCTGCTCGAAAATGGTCTGTTACTATGCAACGATGATAGAGATGCCACATTTAACGAAGCTTTAGCCACGTGGGTTGGCTTGCTCTCAGATGCTTTTGTGATATTATTCGGAGTGGTACTGTGTTAGTTGTTGCTTTTCTGAATATAATTTTCGTTGATAGTTTATTTTTTTGTAAGTTAATCAGTGGCTAGTTGTACAGTTCTATTCTCTACTTAACATGTGCATTTGTTGATGTTATTGCCAGTTTAGTGATTATGAAATCTCATATTTATCGGCAATGGCGTGTTCTGTCTTAAATGCTGGAATTATTATCACGAGCTTTTTTTCCTATTGGCTTTACGTCGCACCGACACAGATAGGTCTTATGGTGACGATGGGATAGGAAAGACCTAGGAGTTTGAAGGAAGCGGCCGTGGCCTCAATTAAGGTACAGCCCCAGCACCACGGAAAACCATCTTCAGGGCTGCCGACAGTGGGATTCGAACCCACTATCTCCCGGATGCAAGCTCACAGCCGCGCGCCTCTAACCGCACGGCCAACTCGCCCGGTAGGCAGTACGAGCTTAGGAACGGGTCAAAGTTTACTGAATTTTATTAGGCCTACATATCTGATTAAATATTCAGCCTGTATGAAAGGGTGATATGCCGCAGATGAGGTAACTGTGACAACACAGCGCACTTCGTAGTTACTGCTTTCGCCACTCAAATGTCAGACTTCAATCTCGCGAGCCCAACTATAGTAAGCCACGGGGATTCACAATATAGTGTGCAACGAACCAAGATACTATACAAAAAGCTGTAGGAGAAAGTAATGTTGAGCACATAATTTTCTTGATATTATTTCTCAATATTACACGAGTGTAGAAATATTACGACCAGATGAACTGAGACAACACAGAATTTCTCCGTTGTTCTTATATCGAACGGACAACACGCTCAATCCTGTGATCCAATTCTGTGCATTTTACTTCTTCTTGTTTTTCTTTGCTGTAGAAACAGTACTTTCCAATCGAACAATCGAACGGAGATCTCGGCATTTTAACTCTGCAGTTTGTCCAGACATTTCTAGAAGGAAGGGTGTACTTCGAAAATTTAATCTATAGTGCTGCCCTTCGACTGGGTTTGCGGTCCCGGATAACTGACCTTAAAACTCGCTAATTCGGTATGAATTGTCGGGGTTTCAAATTCTTAACTTGTGACGAATTATTAATGCGGTGCGAATTGTCGGAGACGAATTCCAACGTGGGACGAACAGTCACGATACCAATTGTCTGGGACAAATTCCCAGGGCACACTACTGCACTAACTTATCATCCACACCGTTAGAATATTTACGTGTTGTTGGTTGCAGTGGTCAATACCGTGGCTATACCGTGACTCTACGCTCCTGCATTCGGGAGACGGGACAGGACTGGACCTCACGGCTGGCCCCAACCGTCGGCTGTCCTGAGAATGGTTTTCCGTGATTTTCCATTCTCCTGCACTAAGGCGAATGCCGGGACAGCTCCTACTATAAGCCACGACCGCCAAACCCCTCACCTTCTCCGAGCATCTCCTTCACCGTAACAAATATCCTGCCCTGAGAGACGGCGTCACCGTCTAAGAGGCCCGCCTCCCCCTTCAGGGAGGAATGAAAATATTTTAGCGGTAGTAGTGGTCAAGTCGAGGTAGAGGTATACGAAAGACGTGTGTTTATTGGACGTTGTTATTAAAGCTCTACATCATTTCTATGCCCGACCTAGTTCCTCCCACTCGGATCACCTGGCAGGCGAAATATGTACATATATTTACATACATTGATAGTTATGATAGTTTTATTGCACACTGGCTGCCCACTATCACGAACGTGACGGTCTGTACGACTATGCTGATAGCATTGACTACCCACGTCGCAATCGGGAATTTCCTTCTCAAAGAGTAGAAGTGGTTACAACATTGTATTATTATAGGTGTTTTTTTTTTATTTTTTTTTTATTTTTTTATTTTTTTTTTTACAACTTGCTTTACGAATCGAACCTACTTTCTCCCCGATGCAAGATACATCTGCACGGCCAACTCGCTCTGTCATCCTTTTCTTCTTCTTCTCACTGGCATTTTGATAATTTCTTAAGGTCAGCACTTCTTGTGGGTTTGGCCTAGTTTTAAAGCCAGATGCTCTTCCCTGTGAAGAGGGATGTATTCACTACTGCGTGGTTGGTAGTGCGTTGTGTGTAAATTAACAGATGCGTATTAAGATGATCACGAACACCGATTCCTAGACCGGGCGAGTTGGCCGTGCGGTTAGGGACGCGCAGCTGTGAGCTTGCATCCGGGAAATGGTGGGTTCGAACCCAAATGTCGGCAGCACAGAAGATAGTTTTCCGTGGTTTCCCATTTTCACATCAGGCAAATGCTGGGGCTGTGCCTTAATTAAGGCAACGGCCGCTTCCTTCCCTCTCCTAGGCCTTCCCTATCCCATCGTTGCCGTAAGGTCATCTATGTCGATGTGACGTAAAGAAACTTGTAAAAAAAAACGAGTCCCTGAGGCAGAGGAATTAACTATACGGAGTTAACATCCCTAGCCTGACCAGGAGTCGAACGTAGGACCCTTTAAAATGAAAGCCACTACGCTCATCATTTAGCCAAGGAGCCGGACTTTTTTTTTTTTTTGCTAGTTGCTTTACGTCGCACCGACACAGATAGGTCTTATGGCGACGATGGGATAGGAAAGGCCTAGGAGTTGGAAGGAAGCGGCCGTGGCCTTAATTAAGGCACAGCCCCAGCATTTGCCTGGTGTGAAAATGGCAAACCACGGAAAACCATCTCCTGGGCTGCCGACAGTGGGGTTCGAACCCACTATCTCCCGGATGCAAGTTTACAGCTGCGCGCTCCTAACCGCACGGCCAACTGGCCCGGTGTATAATATTTTAAACTCAGACAAATGTTATATTGAATTCATATATAAGGTGTCTCTCTTGTGCTATCTGTTTAACATCGCACTAAAACAGACAGAATTTCAATAATAATAATAATAATAATAATAATAATAATAATAATAATAATAATAATAATAATAATAATAATAATAATAATGTGAACTGGTGTCCTCATCCCGAGGTGGTGCAGCTCTTTTCAGACATACCCCCAATGGAGGTGAGCTGCATGTACCATCTCAACCACATACCAGCCCTCCTGCCATTTTTAAATTTCTGGCAGTACCGGGAATCGAACCCGGGCAGCTGATAATCAGTGCTTAATTGTGATAACTGGGTGTCGTTGGCTTCCGGCATGTTAACGAGCTCTTGTTGTAAAAACTACCGACACCGTAGCGTCTCTCGAAATCTTTAGCAGTTGGAAGGACATTGAAATATTTTTCAATGGAATTGTTCTTATCGTAAATGACAAAGAATATCGATCAATCCTTCCTAGCAGTGCTTCGCAACACGGACAGTGCAGATAGATTTTGTTACAAATCCCATTCCTCTTCGTTTTCTTCCTTGCTTTTCCAGTTTGTTTTCTTTGCTAGTGGCTTTACATCGCACCGACACAGATAGGTCTTACGGCGACGATGGTACAGGAAAGGGCTAGGAGTGGGAAGCAAGCGGCCGTGGCCTTAATGAAGGTACAGCCCCAGCATTTGCCTGATGTGAAAATGGGAAACCACGGAAAACCATTTTCAGGGCTGCCGACAGTGGGGTTCGAACCTACTATCTCCCGAATACTGGATACTGACCGCACTTAAGCGACTGCAGCTATCGAGCTCGGTTCCAGTTTGTTGGGGGTCGGTGCTGCATGTAAATTTTGGGGTGGATGCCCTTCTTGACGCCACTCTGCATTCACTATTCCGTGTTTCTCTGGTAGTTGATAGTGTGGTGTGCTGTATGTGGATGAAAAGAAGTGTATTATGACGAACACGCAGTCCCCGAGTCAGAGGTATTTACCGTATGCCGGTTTTTTTGCAAGTGGCTTTACGTCGCACCGACATAGACAGGTCTTATGGCGACGATGGGATAGGAAAGTACTAGGAATTGGAGGGAAGTGGCCATGGCCTTATTTAAGGTACAGCCCCAGCATTTGCCTGGTGTGAAAACGAGAAACTACGGAAAACCATCTTCAGGACTGCCGATAGTGGGGTTCGAACCCACTAAGGTGCGCGCCCCTAACCGCACGGCCAACTCGTTCGGTGGAATATTTTGTATTAAGTACACACAGCTAATGCTTTAAAATTAAAATGATTATACGACAACTAGAGTAGTGACAGATTTCTAATCGATGGAATAAAGGAGATATCGTGGGGTAGAAACTGACGCTTTCAATTTACAGATGCCCATGTCAATGAAGGATACAGTCCGTACATCGAAGCGCCTCGTCGTTGTGACAGCTGTACAATGTTTGTACTACTTTTGAGACAGGAAGTCATATCTCCGCAGTTCGGTATCTACGTGAAACTGCAGAGACTTTTTTATTATCACAAGATTCCTAGTCACGCAGTAGTTAAACGTGGGACAGTGATCTACACATGAAGAATATCCTTGATCCAGTACGATGATAATACCGGTTGAATGGTTAATTAAAGAGTGGATGATTGTGCTTATGCTGCACTCTTACTTTCTTTCCTTTATAATGCAACTGCTCAGCTGTAGTGTGAATAGAGTTGCTCCTGGACCATTTAACTCTGAGACAGTATGGAAACCAACCATATTGTGCTTCCTCGCTGGTACGTGAAGTTGTCTGGAATTAAATATGAGGACAACTGAATAAGTATCAACACAGTTGCATACTCTGTAATGACTCTGTTATAGATTTTGCTTCCGGGTAGTTCCCATATTTGTCAAAGTAGTTCTTTCAGCCAGGCACTTTGACATCTTACCGGGGTGGTATAATGAACTTCACTGTTTTGGCTGCGAATCATATTCCACCCATACATTTCTTCAAAAAAAACAAAAAAACAAAAAAAACATGGAGGTCACGTGGTGACAAACCAGGATTGGAGGAGGATCGTCCAGTTATCCAGCTGATAACTTACACATTCGGCTGGCTAAACTTGGCATGGCATTATCGCACATAGATATGTCATCTGTTCGCACCAACAACTGGGTCGTTCTCGACGAATTTCGGTTTGCGATGAGCCCCTTAAACGCAGAAACGTAGAAATCTGTTCACAGTACTATAGGCACCTAAATAATTGACCATGTTTCTGTCTTTCCTCTATCTCACAACGAAACCTAAACAGTATGACTGGTATGAGGCGCGATCTGAGGGATGCAACTTCTCGAACATCGGAATATAAGGATGGAATAGGCACGATTACACACGTGAATGATCATGTTACCTTGCTTATTGATCCACCAACGTAACCAACATTAACATACTCTTAACCACTTCACTAGCAAACGGATTAGTGTAAGGAACAAGTTTGTTTATTTATTTATTTATTTATTTATTTATTTATTTATTTATTTATTTATTTATTTATTCTTCGTACACAACAGAGCTTATTATGGACCCCAATCATAGTATACCTACCCTGCCTAAGCCTTTCAAAAACAGAGTACAATCTTTTTCCAATAAACACATATTATATAATTGTATACTTTATATTGAATTTATAACCCATTTGACTGAAATTAAGTTTGCAAGGCCTTCCCATGATGCACTGCTTCTGCCACTGGAATTTTCAGGAAGGTTTTTGCATGAAAGGTGTGATACTTCCCTTGTTAGTCTGTGTTACTTCAACTCAAAAGAATGATACCAAATTTAATCGCATTTGTTACACACCGTTAGATACCTTCTATCTAGAAAGCCGAGAGGATTCGCCGCACTGACTCGCGTCACATCGTGATAAGCAGGCCTTCGGGCTGAGTAGCAGCAGCAGCTTGATTGGCCAAGGCCCCTCAGGGCTGTGGCATCATGGTGATTACTTTATTTAGTTGTTAGTTAGTTTGTTTGCTTGTTTGTTTTATATGCCTTACAAACTAAGTAACATACTAACCAACATACTAACAATTCACACAACATTACATATCGCTAATTATTTATAGCATGTACAATAACTGACAATGCCAGGGATGGGCAACATTTCTGTTCACGTATGCAGTGTATATGGTAATACTGAAATCTAAGCTTTGGTTGTTACATACACCACTGTTGTACATAGTGCACAGTCCTTATAAAGGTAGAGTTATGTGAAGCAGTTATTGCTACCGGGTTCTTAAATGTTGTGGTTTTTCTTGATGTAATACAGAAAACTTTGAAATTAAGGAGATAGGAAAACGGGGTTATCAATTCTTGCATTTTCACTTCTGTACAAAAAATTAAGCGACTCTAGTATTGGCCTAAAAAGTTACGAATAACCACTGGAGCCTGAGGTTTTACGCAATAATAGATGAGAATACAGTACAACTCTTTGGCTGAATGGTCAGCGTTGACGCTTTCAGTTTAGGGGGTCGTAGGTTGGATTCCCGGCCGAGTCATGGATTTTAGTCGCGTCTGATTAATTCCTCTGCTTCGGAGACTGGGTGTTTGTGTTTGTCCTGACACATATTTCTTCACATTCACACTACATATATGACGATACCAAGCACCGCAGAAGCACGCAATAGTGGACGTCAGGACGGGCATCCAGTTGTAGAACAGGGCCGGATACACATATGCTGCGCAGTTAGCACCTGCAACCTCACCAGTATGTGCGAAAATCGGTAGAAGAAGAAA
This sequence comes from Anabrus simplex, assembly GCF_040414725.1. NCBI lineage: Eukaryota > Metazoa > Arthropoda > Insecta > Orthoptera > Tettigoniidae > Anabrus > Anabrus simplex. The sequence continues at coordinate 1,039,836,480 of NC_090266.1, forward strand.
AAAAGAATAGGTTACAATATAAATGTAGGGAGCGAGAAACAATTATTTGCTAGTCCATACGACGGTTCTGCAATGGGATATACATAAACATTTTTGGGGTACGGCCTATTAGAACCCCTTCAATTTAAACATTGCTCTCCCCGTATAATCGCAGCGCGAGCTAGACGATACTTCTGTCTACCAAATAAGTAACCTACAGTATAGCTGTATAAAACTCTAGGCACTAACAATCTCATATTCCATCACATTGCTTTTTCATCGGAGTAATAAGTTTCAAATTCCATGGGGCTGCTAGGGCCGCACAGATGTCTTCTTTCAGATCAGTATTTTTTAGTCTCTGACGTGGTACTGCCAAGCATTATTTAAATCGGACGACATGTCGTAAGTATGATAATTACTGAATTAATGAAGTTGAACTTCAACCTACCTACAGCAGGACTGAAAGCATAGTCACGTGTATAAATTCCCCTCCCATGGCCTCGGGAAGACACCTCAGAGCTTTGAAACAGATGAATGACTGAAATTCAGCACAATTACTTCATCAATTTTTGTGATGATAACAGTGCTATATCAAAAATGTTCCCTACTACAGTTGGTCTTAATTGTAATATTATAATATTCTCCTGAGTAATGATGTTAATAAATCTGGGGACACAAGTCAAGTCTTTCGTATTTGAAGGGGGTGTAACGGTCGAGTGGAGTAGTCACTGACATCTCTCCAAGATGATCTCGGTTCAAATTCCGGCCAATATAAATGTAGGACTATTAAAATTTAAGTCACAACCTAGAAATAAAAATGGAGATCCCTTGGTTCTGATCACGATAGCGCAAGTCACGTACAACCACAAGCTTGCCCACTTTATCTCTCATAAGATATTTAATCACCCATGAACTATAAAACAACTGCGCTAGGATTTGACCCCACAAACATGAACATAGAAGGCGAGTATACGACGAACTACGCTTTAATATACGCTCTCATTAGCTATCAAACATGAGGATGACGAGTTATCTTCTTTGGTTTATATTGCAGAAATAGCACTTCAGGGAAACTGTGCATCCCGTTCTCAGCAGGAAACTTGACGTTTATTAATACTAAAATCAGATTTGAAAATTATTCCGCGCACCAAGGCTTTGATAGATCAGTCCCACTCTGCAGTCTCGCCTGCCTTTATTCCATTTTCACTGCGGGAAAGAATTAAATAATAATTTTCCATAACGTCATGCATGCATTGAAAACAACGACTCAAGAAAAAGTTTCCCAGGTTTTACTATGGACATTGTGGCAGGAACAATGGTTTGAAGTAATTTGTTCAGGTGCTCGTATTTCCAGATTAGTATACAGTATCCAGTATTCGGGAGACAGTGGGTTCGAACCCCACTGTCGGCAGCCTTGAAGATGGTTTTCCGTGGTTTCCCATTTTCACGCCAGGCAAATGCTGAGGCTGTACCTTAAGTAAGGCCACGGCCGCTTTTTTCCCAGTCTTCGCCCTTTCCTGTCCCATCGTCGCCATAAGACCTATCTGTGTCGGTGCGACGTAAACCGAATAGCAAAAATAGAATTATTGTTGATGTTTCTGATAATGTTATTTCAACTGAGATAAGCAATGGTACAGTGGCATCGTGATGTTTAAACATCAGATACGTCAGCTTCGTGTTGGTGGATCCATCGGCACGCAAAAGAACTCCTTGACTACGCAGTTCGGATCCCGGAGCTGTAGGCTTGCATTCAGAATATGGTCGGTTCGATCCCCATTCTCCGCAGCCAGGAAGATAACTTTCCGTGGTACCCTATTTTCACAACAGACAAATGCTGGGATTGTACTTTAATTAAGGCCGCGGTCGCTTCTTTCCCAATCCTAGCCCCCTCCTATTCCATTGCCCTGGGTCAGTGCGACGTAAAACGAATATAACTCCTATGAGGTAGAATTCCGGTTCCTCGGCGTGTTCGAAAACCGTAAAAGTAGTTAATGGGGCATAAAACCGATAACATTGCTATTAAACATGAATGCCTGCATGTATATCGCCAGATTGTGGCGTTGTTATCAACGAACAAGTAGCTGGAGCTGAGAATAAGAAAAAATCCAGGAACTTAAAATAAGGTATTTTTACGGTATTTCCCTCAAATACGTGATCAGTAAGCCTTAAAGCTCCGCCCTCCAAATGGCCCCTACAGGTTAAAATATACAGGAATTTTACGTCTCCATTCTGATTTCCTACTTGTTGCTTTTTCGTGTATTCATCTCAGTTCAAACCAAAAATCGAACAAGTTGACTAAAACTGTGTAAATTAGAAGGTTAGTAGGGTACACAGTAGTACTTTCCAAATTAGGTAACAAAAATGGCCGGAAGATCTTCCCTCGGTATGATTCCAAAAGAAATCACAATATTGACACCAACGCCTATCAAGGGCACACGATGAATGAAGTACGGTATTATTCTCATCACAACTGACACTGGTTGAGACTGGAGATGTTACATGATATATCTGTTATAATCATACTGCTTTCTCCATGGAAGATACATTAGCTTCCTTAGCTGCAAATGAAATCAACTGCCTCCTTATTCAGCAAAGTATCCTCCATTTCTTTTCAAAACTTTCACTCAACCTTCCGAATACTTCCATAGATTTGGGCTGGATTGGAATTGAGGATATTATTCAAACATGTTTCGATAGTGTCGACTTCACCCGTGCCGGGCTGATTGGCTCAGATGGTAGGGTTTCTGAGCCCAAAATGGTGGTTTCAATACCAACTCAGTTCGGTGATATTCGAAGCTGTACAAATACAGTATCGTGTCAATGGATTTACTGGCATGTAAAGGAACTTCCGTGGGACAACATTCCGACACCTCGGAGTCAACCTAAACCGTAAAAATACTTCGTCGCACGTGCAAACAGAAGTCTTTCTAATTGAAGAAATACCCAAGAAGCTGAAAATAATGTAGTAAGGGTGGAGCACTTTACAATGAGGTTCTCCTATGGAGAAAGTCTTCTGAAAAATTCCACAATTCAGGCCAACAAAAAAAAACTGAACTCCTCTTTAAGGATGATGGTTACATCTGCACATTCCTTTGTGTGTGACTGAGATATACCTAACAAAGTGTTCATGAATATGAAGCAAGGCCATTCCTATTTGTAGTTATTTATTTATTTATTTATTTATTTATTTATTTATTTATTTATTTATTTATTTATTTATTTATTTATTTGCAATTTGTTTTACTTCGCACCGACACAGATAGGTTTTATGGCGACGATGGGATAGGAAAGGGATAGGAGTTGGAAAGAACCGGCCATGGCCCTAATTAAGGTACAGCCCCAACATTTGCCTGGTGTGAAAATGGGAAACCACGGAAAACCATCTTCAGGGCTGCCGACAGTGGGGTTCGAACCTACTATTCCCCGAATCCAAGCTCACAGCCACACGATCCTAACCGCATGGCCACTTGCTCAGTAGGACATTCGTAGACATCAGTTCTAAATATACTTGGTCTGTAACGATCAGTCATACTTATCTCGCGAGACTTTAAATAACAAAACTCATTCGATCCATTTTGGTCATGAACAACAGCATTGGATCTACGAGACACACTCGCTACTCGCTATCTTTGAATTAAGATGGCATCATAGTTCTTTAGACATAGTTTATATTCCGACTAACTCAATGCATCTTAGAGGATCCCCTCAAGTTCATAAGAAAATTAGAAATAAAGATCACGCAAAGGGATCTGTTAGTCAGTACTGCGAGACTAAAATTGCCCGAGAAGCTTAAAGACGGAGCGAGTTGGCTGTATAGCTTGCGTCACGTAGCTATGATCTTACATTCATGCGATGGTGGGTTCGAATCCGATTGTCGGTAGCGGCGAAGATGGTTTCCCGTAGCTTCCCATTTTCACACCAATCAAATGATAGGGCTGTACCTTAATTAAGGCCACGGCCGCTGCCTTCCTAGTCCTAGCCATGTTCTATCCCATTGTCACCATAAAATAAATAGCAGAAAAAAGAGGCTAATAATGACAGTAGGTCTCTCAGTCACGTACATATGTGTGTATATATAATTATGAGAGAGAGAGAGAGAGAGAGAGAGAGAGAGAGAGAGGGAGGGGGGTTGGTTTAAGCATCTTCAAAAACTCATAACAGGCTAGAAGACTTTATGATTTTATATTACTATGAAAAATTCATAACTAGAGTATGAAAAACAGGGATTACTGTTTCCTGGTTTCCATAGAAAATTAGAAGGGAATGGCCATCAATAACCGCAGGAAACGTACATTATTGGCCAGATTACATATATAATAAAGATAAACATAACTTTTCTTTCATTCAATGTGGACGGTAAAATTTTCCTTCAGGAGTTAAAACTCTGAGTGTGAAAAACGTCAAAGTTAACCGAAGTAATACGTCCAAGATTTTAAACTTTTGGACAGCCTACAGTTGCAATTCCAATATACTTGGTATAACATTGAAATGTTTAACTCCACATAGAAATGTGTTAACATGTGCTTACATCTGGAGAAAGACATCACATCGTCTAGCGATGTGTGGAACCCACACTGGACCACTTGTAAAGCAGTATTCCATAGTTTCTCACTTACAACGTAATGTATTCACCTAATGGAAAGACTGAGGCCACTTCTTTCCCAAGTTAGCCTTCATAAGTACATACATTAGTTCGGACATCACTTCACACACGGACAGTCTTCACACCAGTAAGTATTTAGGAGGCGGTGTCCATTTCTCGCTCTCTAAAAATGAATTGATATCACAGCATCATCTATGCATATACAGCCAGTAAAACAATCTGATAACCTGTATTTCGGAACTTGCAATGTGTGTGGCTGTAATGAGCCTAAATTGACATAGCCGGCCGTCAGTTTCTTTACACTCCTTCATCTACTTCAGTGTCATAAACGTTCCTCATCGTCATTAAACATTTTCATCCTAGAACAGCCAGTACGAAGACTTTCAAATTCTCATTAGAGCAACGTAGCCAGCGTCTCTCAGTTATGAGGGAAGACATTTCGAATAGCGGCGTTTTCATTCTACAATGAGTGCGTGACACTTCCGTTTCTACTGTTGATTATTTAAATACAATAACTTACTGTAGATATCTTCCAATCCATTCATCAACTAATGGTATGTGCAGTTCTTAGGTAGGAAGATTTAATACTTTTATACTAAGTTGGCTGTGGTTTGAATCCCGTCCAATGCACGTGTGAATTGTTAAAACGAAATATCACGTCGTTGTCGTTCGGATTCCGGTTAAAAGTGGAGGTTCCTTCCCTATGATCACGACCCCAAATTCAAGCTTGTTTTCTGTTATTACTTGTATGCCTTATATACTCGCTGGGTATCTGTGCTGTTATAGTAACTGTATTGGTGTGCTTAGAGGAATAAATTGTTAATTAATTGTTGTTGAGATTGGAAAGAGGTCACGGCCTATCGCCTGGGCACCGTCCCGCATTCCCTTGGAGTTGAGGCTGGAAAATCATGGTATCTACTTCTACCGACCGATACTGGAATTTTAGCCCATTTGTATTTAAGACTGATTTATCTGAAGTTGATGGTTCCATTCGAGTTCTAAAATTTTTTTACTAGTGGAAAGAGACCTTGGAGTAATGTTTGACCGTGAGCTAACCTGCATCCCCCACTTAAAAAAAGATCATTAGCGAAAGTTACCGAAACCTTGGATTTCTAATGATAAATATTCTTTCACGGAAATCAGTACGTGTACTCATTTATACAGTGCTATTGTAGGCCAAAATTCGAATATGCAAGTGAAATTTGGAATACCGGCTGTGAAATTCATATTAAGGGGGTAGAAAACGTTCAGAAACGTTTCCTCAGACTCCTCCGTCTCAAAACAACACGCACTTACCCATTCATAGCATCTTACGAGGAATTAAAACTATATTTTGATATTAAAAAATTGAAGTATCGAAGGCAGGTGGTTGATATGAAATGTTTATACAAAAGTGTAGGCCTGAATGCAACAATTGATCATCCGGTCTTGCTATCACTCCTCAATTGGAGTGTCCCCTGTATTACATCAAGGTTAATCGCAGCATTTAGGAACCCTGTACAAAGAAATGCTTCACACTAAAATTCACCTTTATACCGGGTGAGGCGGCTGCGCCTGACGTCTTCTGCTGTTGGGCAACCCATCGAACATCAGTGGTGTTGTGAACGTCGATTCTCCTTTGCCATAGAGCAAGCCACAGTCGCCTTTAACCACTTAATGCATCACACCAAGACCTTTACAAAAACATGTATGCGACAGGTATTTACACAATGCGTCAAATGGTCATTCGATTATGTAGAAAGTACGTGCGAATCATAAGCTTTCAGTAGGGTATGAAATGAATGCTAAAAGCGATGGCATACTGATAGAAAACGTGTGTGCATTTGTAGAGCGGAAGTAGTTGTCCATCTAGTACGTTTTTCCGGTACACTACTGGCTGTAGTTGCCGTGATCTCAAAGGTTAAGTGTGGTGCTGTTAATACAACTGTGGTTGGTAGGTGGTTTCGAATTCAATTTGAGCCAAATAATTTTATTCGCATTTTGTACTTCGAGAATCATCCACAAATCCAGTGTATCCAAATGCCCTGAAGTTGTGGGTTATTTATTTATTTATTTATTTAATTAATTTTTATTTATTTATTTATTTATTTATTTATTTATTTATTTATTTATTTATTTATTTATTTATTTATTTATTTATTTATTTATTTTGGCAGTGTTCTAGGCCATCATGGCTGCTTATGTGGATGTTTTATAAGCAGGGATGGACGAGGACAGAATGGTTGGGGGTTTGAATCCGCTTGACTGAGCAACGGTCTGTTAGTGCAGTAAGTGTTCGAATAGATGGCCTTCTGGAGTAATGCACGTCTCAGCACGCCGCTGAAATGAGATTCTGGCTCGTTGTAGCATTGTAGATGTTACGGATTTCCAGACTTCCATAATAAGGTTTCGAAGGCTTTTAGGATCTTCTAGCTGCTGAGCGTACACTACATCTTTTAAATAGTCCCACAGCAGGAAGTCCAATGGAGTAAAATCGGGCGATCTAGCGGGCCAGGTGAAGGTCCTCCCGTTCCTATCCATCGACTGGGGTGTGTAGCAGTCAGGTTGTTGCGAACATCTGCTGTCATGTGAGGGGGGAGGTTCCGTCGGGTTGATACCACATGGTAACACGCTCACCCAGGGCACATTCTCTCGCAGCAATGATAATTGGTCCTGAAGAAACTGTAGGTACCAAATGATCCTCAAAGAAATAAGGTCAAATTAGGTGATCAGCCAGTAGCCTATACTACACCGGATATTTACTACCCATCGTGCTTGAATTGCTGCCTGCCTTATTCAGTGGGGATTTTCAACAGCCCAATAGTGCATGTTATGACGATTCACGGAGCTATTATTATGAAATCGTGATTCGTCCTAAAATAAAATGACCGAGCTCGATAGCTGCAGTCGCTTAAGTGCGGCCAGTATCCAGTATTCGGGAGATAGTAGGTTCGTACCCCACTGTCGGCAGCCCTGAAAATGGTTTTCCGTGGTTTCCGATTTTCACACCAGGCAAATGCTGGGGCTGTACCTTAATTAAGGCCACGGCCGCTTCCTTCCCACTCCTAGTCCTTTCCTGTCCCATCGTCGCCGTAAGACCTATCTGTGTCGGTGCGACGTAAAACAACTAGAAAAAAATGTTAGATACAAACGCGGGTTTATTTGCCACTTGCGTCAGTATCCACATACAGAAATCATCATGAGTTTCGAAATCTCGTCCTTGGAACGCTTGATGTAGATGCAGGTGATACGGATGAAAGTAACTAGAATGCAACAGACGACTGGCTGACGTCGGCCGTTGTGCTACTGCCCGGGTACTCGTGTGAGGATTCCCCCAGTAAGTGTCCAAAACAATCTCAGCGGTATCACCGGAAGTACCCGGTGGCTCTCTAACGGGAACTGTTCGGGAGAAGTGACGAAGTTATACGCAAACTGTCGCTCGACCCTCCTAAACTTATTTGCGACTGGCTGTCGTCTGTGTGGAAATCTTTCGTGATACAGGCGCTGTGCTTCTTGTGAGTTGTCTTGGTTCACCGTTGATGAGGAGCATGCCAACATACTCATCTGTTGAATACATAGCGAAGAAATGACCAGCACTGCTAGGCTACACCAAGTGTCAGACCAGTAAACACTGAACATGCATGCTACATGCTATTTGTAGAATGTTACACGAATGGCCTCGTATTTCATCCTCAAAGCTTAAAATGTGAATAAAACATTTAGCGCTCGTGGGATTGAAATCCATTTACAGATGGCACATGTGTCAGCACGTCCAAGCTAAGCACATGACACCACAGCAACACTTCCCGCGGTTGCCCAGAAAGCATACAGGATGTCCATATATTTTAGCTTCTCTAATTCACTCACATTTCATATCAGTACACTTTTGCTTTTAGCGTTGATTTCATATTCTAGTTAATCCCATAACTTGGTATTTTGGTCCCTGCCCATTCTAGCTACGCTAACCGATTGCGCGGTCTGTGGTCAGTGGATGTTAATGTATCCAGTACGCTGATAAGTACACCTAATTCACAACTTGATATTGGCAAACAATTCGTGTTTATTAACTTTGGGTTATCTTATCCATTCAGGAATAATGTTATTTCGTTCTTTCTTTCTTTCTTTCTTTCTTTCTTTCTTTCTTTCTTTCTTTCTTCTTCCCGGAAAGGAACTGGCCAACCTACCGTACGTAAACTCCGGCTCAGGCATACCTCTGCGGAGGTTCGGACTTGCCTTCGGGCAGAATACACCCTCTTCTTTCTTCTTCCTTAATCTGTTTACCCTCCAGGGTCGGTTCTTCCCTCGGACTCAAGGGCAGTGTCCTGGAGGGCGAGACGTTGTGTCGAGGATACAACTGGGAAGAAGGACCAGTACCTCTCCCAGGCGGCCTCACCTGCTATACTGAATAGGGGCCTTGTGGAGGGACCGGAAGATTGGAAGGGACAGGCAAGGAAGAGGGAAGGAAGCCGCCGTGGCCTTAAGTTAGGTACCATCCCGGCATTTGCCTGGAGGATAAGTGGGAAACCACGGAAAACCACGTTGAGGATGTCTGAGGTGGTAATCGAACCCACCTCTACTCAGTTGACTTCCCGAGGCTGAGTGGACACCGATCCAGCCCTCGTACCATATTTTAAATTTTGTGGCAGAGCGGGGAATCGAGCCCGGGCCTCCGGGGTTGGGGAGAAGAGAAAATTAATTCTTTCTCGTGGAAATGAGCCTGTTTAGGAGAAACTGTTGGTCGACAATCCAATAATGTGCAGCTATAACCCAGATATAAGTATTACGTCACTCTTTTGCGTGTCTAATATCGCTTATAGTTTATAATAGAACAGTTGTGTTCTGTCTCTTTGAATACTGCTTCCTTTAATTGCCGCTCTGTGAAGGATATAGTGAATGTCTGTTGAGATATTTAGACGACCTGTTCCGCAGACATTAATAACTAACGCTCTCCAAGGGCATAAAGAACGTAACATTCTCCACATGCACAGAAAGCCTGCAGTTTTACGTGATTGTTGACATTAAAGCACAGGATCTCCACTTTTGCAAGGAATCTGAACCACAGGGATTTGACTAAACCGCCAAAAAAACTCAAGTTTAGTGGCTGGAACTGCAGCCATATTGATGAGAATCCAGTAAAAATGCCACTCAGCTATCACGCCTCACATTCTGCGTACAGAGTCGATACATATACCTTGATCCGTGAATATACGTGACGATCTAAAACTGTTGGTTTTCAAAGCTTAATAGAATAAAAGCTCCAAATGATGTATAATAATGCGCAACCTGATTTCAGTCAAATGGTGATCTCCCAACTATTGCCGCTATATAGGAAGGTGCCCGGCTACCGAAGCGTCTCACACATTCCCGAAGCGGGATGAATGAATTCTTATTGAAAAGAAATTTACAGGGGAAATTCGTTTTGCCGTGCACAAATATTGAAAGAAGTCAGCGGTGTTTGAGCCCGAGATGCAGCTGTCAAATGTTATCATCTAATCGTCAGAGCAATGGAAACGTCCCAAATTCACGAGGGGGATCAAATATAAACGGGATTTTATTTTTATTTGAACTCTTTTATTAAAAACACAAGGCAATTACAATTTATTTTCCCACATAGTTTCCTGATTTGGAAATACATTTGTCCCACCGTATGGGCAGCTTTTTGATGCCCTCATCGTAAAAAGAACAGGGTCGTGTCACCAGCCAGTTGCGCACGAAGTCTTCCACACTGTCGCCATCTTCAAATCGTTCCCCTCCTAGAGCTTCTTTAAGCGGTCCGAACAACTGGAAATCGCAGGGCGATAAGTCCGGACTGTAAGGAGGATGATCAAGTGTAGTGCAGTGCATTTCCTGTAACTTTCAGACAGTTAGAGCTCAGTATGGGGCCTCGCATTGCCGTGGAGGAGGATGACCTATCGAATCGGTTGGTCTCGTCTTTTGCGGAGATATGCAACCCTCGCCTTGTTGAACAGCTCGTCGCTCGTGCAAAAAATCAATCAGGAAAATGCCTCGCCGATCGAGAAAAACGATTGCAAGAACCTTGCCAGCTGACAGTCGAGTCTTGGCTTTCACTGGTGCTCCTTCCCCTTTCCTCCGCCACTCCTTACTGGTTTGTTTGGATTCGGGAGTGTAGTGGTTGGCCCATCTTTCGTCGCAAGTAACAATCCGACTCAAAAATGCATCACCTTCTTCCGCAAACCTTGCTGTAAGACTCTGACAGACCTCCAAACTTCAGATTTTCGGTCAAAAGGCGAGGGACCCACGTGGTACACACTTTATGGAACTGTAGGTCGGTTGTGATGTTTGCTTGAAAGCTCCTATAACTGATTCCGACTTTTTCTGCAATTTCTGATGCTGTCATCCGTCGATCGTAGGCAATAATGTCTTTAACCGCGCGAATGTTTTCGTCTGTAATGCTGGTCGGATGGCGGTGATCGTGTTGCTGATTTTCCACACGTTCTCATCCTTTCTTGAACATTTTATGCCAGGCAAACACACGCGTCCTTGACGATGTTTGATCACCGAACTGTGCAGCCAATGTCTGGCAAATTTCCGCCGCTGTAACTCCTTCACGAGCAAGAAATTTTATAATGAGGCGTTGCGCAGTGGAGGGGTACCGCTGTTGCTCCGACATCGTGAGCGTTACTGACGAAACGGCGGGAAATATCTAAAAGCACGCTCTTTCCACTCCTAACGGTCCCACCTAAGCATAGCAGAAGCGCGCGGCCAGTCCTACCAACTGTTTATGTTGAGGAATAAAAATCCCGTTTATATTTGATCGACCTTCGTAAAGCAGAATTAACAAAATAATCATCTCTTCTGTAGAAACACTGTCTAAAACTGCTTTAAATACTTATATCCGTTTATAATACAAATTTAAATAATACAAGTAATGATTAGGAAACACTCGAAAAGTTGTCAGAAATAAACAATTTCTCCTGAATTGGAACTAATTGTGACCGATCATGCAGCGCACTCGGATGAGACATTCGTCTTCTGATCTGAAGGTTGTTGGATCGAATCTTGGGGTAGTCGGTAGCCATTTAAACAGGCTTAAATACAAGTGACCCCAGTCAGGTTCACTAGCAAGTTCCCCTTTACGATGGTCATTCAGTTGAGCGTAGCCCCTGCCTATCGTCATGTGAGAGACGACAAGTGACAGAACTGTGTACTGTAATTTAAGAACATCATACAAATATAATAGGGTGAGATATATGTAGTATTCTCACATTCATTAAAGTTTCAAGCTTATGGCTTTCTTTTTAACCGCTCGATCACAAGAAATGAATCCATGGAAGGAAACAGAAAAGGCAATTCAAGCTTCGTGATTGTTGATACCATGAACATAATCGCGACATCTCCAGTTCTATTCGGAGTCCTAATTACACGGATGTGACTTCTCATTGTAAAAATCCTACATGAACTGCCCGGATTCGAGCTGTGACCTCATTGGTGGGAAGCCAGTGACTATGCCACTGGGCTACAACTTCTCCAGGCCGAGCGAGTTGACCGTGTGGTTAAGGGCATGCAGTTGTGAGCTTGTATTCGAGAGATAGTGGGTTCGATTCCACTGTCGGCAGCCCTGAAGATGGTTTTCCGTGGGTTCCCATTTCTACACGAGGAAAATGCTGCAACTGTACCTTAATGATTAAGGCCACGGCCGCTTCCTTCCCACTCCCAGTCCCTTACTATCTCATCGTCGCCATAAGACCTATCTGTATCGGTGCGACGTAAAGTAATTTCCCCCCTGACATATAGAGCCCGCTAAGAGAATTCTCCTGCCAACATGGCTGCTTTCCAGCAAGAAAGCCTGTATATATTGGGGTATCACACGGTCAGCATGTGGTATCCTCAGTCACATTGCATGAATTATTCGATCGCTCCATCTCATATCAGACAGTTCCCCAGCTGTTTTCATGAGGCTGAGTGAACTTTGCTCCAGCGGCTAGACCACAGTTAACATACTTGGACGAACATGGAATGGAATCCAGGCCCTCCGAGGAATTGAGGAACACACTACCCCTACACCAACAGACTATCAAAATGCAGAACTTAGCAAATGAGTGAGGAATTCACGTTAATCACTACAGATAAAATGGATATGGTAGAAAATAATTAACGAAATAATGCAGCTTGGGCAGCACAAATGAACATCGTGCACAGATACAAACATACATACATCTTCATTATAGACTGTTATGCCTTTCAGCGTTCAGTCTGCAAACCTATGTGCCTTTACTGAAAGCCTCCATAAACCTCTGTTTCTAACTTACTCGGTGGCCTCATTTCGTTCCATACTTCTAAATCATTAGAAACTGAGTCTAAACATCGTCGTATTTCTCTCCCTCTACTCCTAGACAACCTGTCCTCCCGCATTCGCCTCACATGAACTCTCCACCGGAAATCGGTCTATGTGTATAGCTTCATCAATCGAGTTCATTCCTAACTTAGCCTTTATCTCCTCATTCCGAGTATCCTCATGCCATTGTTCCTACCTGTTTGTATCAGCAATCATTCTCCCTACTTTCAAGTCTGTAACTTCTAACTTATGAGAAATGTGTCCACGTAGCTTTCACTCCCGTAAAGAAAAGCTGATCTGAAACACAGCAGTGTAAAGATAGTTTCGTCCGGGAGTTGGCTTCCTTCTTACAGGTTACTGTTGATCGCAACTGCGAGCTCACTGCAGTGGCTCTGCAGAACCTACATTCAATCTCACTTACTATACTACCATCTTAGGAGAATACACATGCTAAATACTTCAAATGATCTACCTTTTCCAGCTTTGTATTCACAACCTAACATACAATTCTCTTAGGTATCTTCCCTTCTGGCATCACCTTAGTCTTACAAAGGCTAATTTTCATATCATATGCATTGCACTTATATTCAAGTTCCAAGATATCAGATTGTATGCTTTCAGCATAGTCTGTCATTAAGACCAAGTTGTCGGCATAAGCCAAACTGCTTACTACATTTCCACCTAACTGAAACCATCCTTGACACTTTATACATTTCAGTAGATGTCCCGCGTAAACTATAAACAGCAAAGGTGAAAGATTTCACCCTTGTTTCTCCCTCCAGTAAATACCTTGAACCTTGAAGTCATTCTACCATAAATTCTCACTGGTGATCAATAATCAACATCAATTCCTTTGATTGATTTTTATAATCTACCCTCAATCCCCCAGTACAGCTAACATCTTTTCCCTCGCTACTCTGTCATACTGTATGACTTCTCTATATCTACGAAACATAATTCTCTATTCTAATCGTAGCAATTTTCAATTACCTGGCGCATCGGATTCTGACAGCCCCTCTGTGGCCTGAAACCACAATGCTCTTCATCCAACTTACTCTCAACCACTGATCGCACCCTTCTTTCCAAACTGCCAGTGAATACCTTGCTTGGTATACTGATCAGTATCGATAGTTGTTACAATCCTTCCTGTTCCTTTACTTATGGATAGGTGCAGTTATTGCTTTCGTCCAATCAGAAGGTACCTTACTAACATTCCATGCTAATATAATTACTCTATAAAGCCATTTCATTCCTGCCTTCCCACTATATTTCACAATTTAAGGTCTAATTTAATGTATTCCTGCTGCTTTATGACAATGGAATTTATTTACCATCCTTTCCACTTTCTCAAGCGTAATTTCAATAACGCCATTGCCTCCTCCCCGAGAGATCGGTTGTTCACGACGTCACCAGAAAGATTTCCTTTTTCGTTGAGAATATTTATCAAAATATTCCTCCCACTTCTCCAGTGATTCCCTCTGATCTACTATGGCTTCACCTGCTTTACCTAGAAAACTATTTATTTCCATTTTCCCTCCCACTCTAAGATTCTTTATCAGTGTCAAAAAAGGTTTCCATGCCCTTTGTCCTAATCTTTCGAAGTTATCACCGAAATATTCCCAAGACTCCTTGGATTCAACAATTATTTGTTTCACTCTGCTTTTTTTCAAATATGTACAATTCTCTGTCAACATTAGTCATTGTTTGGAGCCATTTCTGATACGCCTGCCTTTTAAATTTACAAGGTGCCCTCACTTCATTATTTCACCAGTATGTTCGCGTTTTCCCCACCTTAATGCATGGTTCTTCCCAGGTATCCTCCTTGCTGTTTCTACTACAGCATATCCGTATGCCACCCATTCTCTTTCTATAGACTGCTCACTGCCTATTATCTGGAACTTTTCACTAATCATATCCATGTATCTCTGTCTAAATCCCTCTTCCTGGAGATTTTCTACCGTTTACGTCTCTAAACCTATTTCATTTAGGGGTACCAGGGCGAATCAAAAAGTAGGTTACACTAGCTCCCCGCGACAGCACGCTGAGTGTCGTGACCGTGGCCAATGCGGAGCAAGCTACAGTAACTGCTGACACGTCCGATAGGAAGGTTGGTGTGGTATCCCGTCGTGTTGTGTGTGCAGAGCGGGCTAGGCTCAATGGAGTGTCAACTGGATATTCACTCCAAATTGGAGGTGCGTACAACGGTCGGATTTCTATGGGATAAACGGCTCAATTGCACGGATATTCATCGTGATATCACTGCCGTATGTGGTGAGCGTGCAATTTCTCGCCCAGGTATTGCAAAGTGGTGTAAGCAATTTGACGCCTGACGCACAGATCTCACGGACGAATATCGCGAAGGCAGGCCCGCAACGACTAGTACCGTTGCAAATGTTGACCGTGTGAATGGGATCATTAGAGGATTCGGCGCATAACACTGCAGGAAATTGCCAGCATGCTGAATATTTCGTATGGAAGTGTGTTCTTCATTGTTCACAAGCACCTTGGATTTCGTAAACTGTGACAAAGATAGGTCCCACGTCTGCTCACCGATGTTCACAAGGGACAACGTTACCAATCGTCACTGACGTTTTTGCAACGGTATTCCGTGGAGGGCAACGAGTTTCTGCGGCAAAACATCACAGGGGATGAAACGTGAGTCCACCACTTCACCTCCGAAACAAAGAGAACATCGATGGAATGGTTGCACACCACATCACCACCACGAAAGGAGGCCAAGGTCCATCCATCAGCAGGAAAGATAATGGCGACAGTGTTCTTTAACATGGAGGATGTGGTGCACGTGGAATTTATGCCGAAAGGCACGACAATCAACTCGGCTTCGTATGGTCAAAACGTTGTACAGGTTACGTACGACAATTAAAGAAAAGCGGCGGGGAAAATTGAGCGCTGGTGTGATTTTGTTGCACGATAACGCAACACCTTACACGGCCCGCCAAACGTCCGAACTGCTGCAGCGATTCAAGTTGGAGGTACGAAGTATGGCAACATCCTTCATACAGTCCAGACTTAGCGCCATGCGATCGATTATCATGTGTTCGGTAAGCTGAAAAAGGATCTCGGTGGACGACGATTCCGAAACGATGAGGAGCTGAAAATAGCTGTCTCCAGGTGGTTATATGGCGCTGGAGGCGATTTCTACGCATCCGGAATCGAAAAGTTGGTTAACCGTTCCGATAAATTTTTACAGTCTCTTGGGGACTATGTGGAAAAGTGAACTTACATTGTATGTTATCATAGCCGTGTTGTCTATGTGTAGGTGGTTTCATAAATTGCCTTAACTTGGAAGTGTAACTTACTTTTTGATTCGCTATCGTAGTTAGTTCACTACTGAACAGATAGTGGTCTGTATCATCGAGAAATCCTCGAAATACCCACTCATTCCTAACAGATTTCCTGAATTCTGAGTCGGTTATGATGTAATCTATTATGGATTTGGTGTCCATACCCTTCCATGTGTAGCGGTGAATAGCCTTATGTTTGAATAATGAATTCGTCATTGATAATCCCACACTAACATACTGTAGAAGTCCATCTTCCGCACACTTACCAATCACCTTTTCGTATTCTTCAGTTTCATTTCCAACTCTCTCATTAAAATCACCCACTAGCACTCTCCCATCCTTGCTGTTTACCCTGACTACGATGCCGCTCATTGTTTTATAACACTTGTCAACTTCATCCTCACCTGCACCCTCACATGGCGATTAGACTGAGGCAATTTTCGTCCTAATTTCTCTAATGCTAAACCTACCCACAGCTTTCTCTGATTCACGTGCTTAACAGAAACTATGTTGCGTGCAATAGTATGAACAGTCTTACCCTACACTCTGCCGTTCCCTTTTTAACACCTCTGAAGGTCGCTTTATAATCTCCTATCTCCTCCTCGTTATCTACCCTTACCCGAGTATCATTAACTCCTAATATATCCAGACGCATCCTCCTTGCTGACTCAACCAGTTCTACTTTCTTTTGTCCATAAGCCTTTTAATATTGATAGCTCCCCATCGAATCCCATTTCACTCCCCAAGTTGGTCCCAAGGAGTCCCTCACCTGTCAAATGGAAGTGGGACTCTGTTTTTTCCATAGGTCAGAGGCTTACTTAAAACGTTCTGAGTGTGCTCGGTAAAACTTATGTGAAGCAGGATGCTACCTCACTTTTACATAGTCCCAGTGAGGACCTTTCCTCTAACGAGTTAGGGACCACCGATGGTTAGTATTGTCCTAGCCGTCTGAGCTCAACGAGGTCCATAAATCAGAATATGTCTGAGATGCTCACTCCTATTCCACAGCAACTGGTATCCTGACGGTCAGGGCCACTTTGTAGCCCACGAATTAGGGCGTGACGACAGTAACCCACACCATGAAATTTTATGTAATAAATTAAATAGAAGTCCCGCTCTTAGTCTGAATGGTCAGCGTTGTGATCTTCGATTCAGAGCGCACAAGGTTATATTACCGGTAGGGTTGAGTATTTTAGCCGTTCCGGGCTGAGTGGCTCAGACGGTTGAGGTGCTGGCCTTCTGACCCCAACTTGGAAGGTTGGACGTGCTCAAATACGCCAGGCTCGTGCCAGTAGATTATTTTACTGACACGTAAAGGAACTCCTGCGGAACTAAATTCTGGCACCCCGGCGTCTCCGAAAGCCGCAAAAGTAATTAGTGGAACGTAAAGTCAATAACATTATTATTTATTATTATTTTAGCCACGTCTGGTTAATCCCTACAGTTCAAGGATTGTGTGTTTGTTGTCGTTTTAATATGCATGTCTTCATAGGCGCACAGCATACAAGACTAACACTCGCCACAGAGGCGCGCAATAGTAATAGATCCATCAACATAGGAAGGGCATGCGGCCGTAAAAATTGGGCCAGATCTAAAGCCAGTGGCAGCCCTACATTTCTGGGAAAAGGCCAGGAAGAATACATAAGTCAGAAGAAGTAATCATCTGGAAATAAAGGGACATTCTTTCAAAATAGATTATAATACGGTTGCTTCTACAGTTCATCCTCGAATATCCTCCGATGTTATTTCAATAACCGAGGCGTAGATAACGGTATATAAAAAAGGAAACGAATAGGCTTAACCCCTATCCTGTACCGAAGATGGGAACGATCGACCACAATGCAGTGTTCAGATTAGCATCAGCTGGTGGCCTAGGATTATGTAGCAACAGCAATATAAGAAAGCCACTTGAATAGCTGCGGAAATTTGGCTACTCCCTTACACAGTATTATATCCATTGTCTCAGGCACAATTCCAGGAAAGGGTGTAGCCTAAAGAGTAAATATTCCTTATTATAACCCTGTGGAGGAGAAGATAGTATCGAAGGAAGCAGGGAAACATGGCCCCAAGTCATAACTGTAAGTACAGAAATACGCTACCATATTGCATTGCGGTGAAACGCTTGTAACTGCACAAATGATAAAGCCTAAAAAGTGTCAGAGATCGTGCTCTTTACTCTGGCAGCAAGTTCTTCGGTGAAAAAATTAATAAAGGCATTTGATTCACCTGGCATCGTCTTCCACCGCTTCCCCAGTCTCTGGTGAGGTCGCAGGTGCGAAATGTGACGCACATGTTGACTAATAATAATAATAATAATAATAATAATAATAATAATAATAATGGCGTGTGGCCTTCGGGGAGGCCGGGTGCGGATCTTTTTCTGGTATACGGCCTATTAGGTTACCTGCATGTCTGTGAAGATGAGGGCCCTACCTAGGATTATTTTTAATGCTGAATACGAAACACACACCCAGCCACCGACCCGACCGGGAATCGAACCCAAGAGCCTCTGGGCCAAAGGCCAGGACGCTAACCATTTAGCCATGCAGTCGGACACATGTTGACTAGGCCCGGTGTTACTGCTGGATGCACTTCGTGACACCAACCCTCAGAGGAAGACGATAAAAAGACGATAAAAGTGTAATCTTTTCATCCGCAAGTACCTGGGCTTGACTATCTTTCCACGTGAATCAAATGTAACTTTACAGCATCGATACTACTACTACTACTAATAATAATAATAATATTATAATGTCCAGCTCCAAGGCTGAATTGTTAGCGTGTTGGAAGGCCACAGTTGTCCCGTATTCGATTCCCGGCAGGGTCAGGAATTTTAACCATGATTGGTTACTTCCTCTGGTATGGGGGCTGGGTGTTTGTGTCGTCATCATAATTTCATCTTCGTCACGAGGCGCAGGTCGCCTACGGGTGTCCAATCAAAAGACCTGCACCAGGACTCTCCGGAGACCACACGCCATTTAATTTACTAGTACTAATACTACTACTACTACTACTACTACTACTACTAATAATAATAATAATAAGTACAATTGTCACGTAGCTGTCAGCTTGCACTCACTGATCATATACGTTATATATAAAATGCTTAATAAAAGTAGATTCGTTAAAACTCCTGGGGCGTCTGGACTCCTTGGTCGACAACCTCCCCACCCCACCGGCTACCTCTGTTACTCCCATCCCAACATAACTGCAGCATTTCATATATTCCGAGAACAGGTGAAATGAATACAAGAATAAACAGTGTGAGTAAAGATCCAATATTCTGCTTTAGAATAAATGCGGTAATGTTATTATAATAATGGTCATGTTATAAGCAATAAAGAAGTGACATTTTATACAAATAATGTGGCAAAGAAACACACACACCCACACCCACACACACACTCACACACGTTGAATACAGGTTTCTCATCCTTCTTGTCCATGGCTAGATGATGAAGTCAAGAGAATGATGGCCCACCGTGACTCGCTATTTCGACATTATAAACAAACCCTTGATGACACACACTTCGGATCTTACCGCATCTTAAAACATCGCACAAAGCAGTTAATCAGAAATAAGAAATGTATATATTTCCGGAATTTAGCCAAGAACTTAAATTCTAATCGCGCATGGGGCCAACTTAGAACTCTGGGAATAGCAAAACATCAACAGAGATAGACGACTTCTGACATTCCACTTGACGAACTGAACGATTACTTTAGTAGAATAAATATTCAACCTACCCCAATTAACTGCACCGACTCACCGCCCTCCCCTCCAGCCAATCCACCACTCACATTTCACAGTGTCACAGAAAATCAGGTTGAAAAGGCTTTGCATTCCATTAAATCAATGGCTACAAGTGTAGATGATATTCCTATTACTTTTTTGTACATAACATTATGGGTGCTGTCCTGCCTATACTACTGACGCACATACTGAACTACTGTTTACTAAACGGAAATTTCCCTACTGTCTGGAAAACAGCCAATATTATACCGGTATCTAAGAGTTTAAACCACCGAGCTCGATAGCTGCAGTCGCTTAAGTGCGGCCAGTATCCAGTATTCGGGAGATAGTAGGTTCGAACCCCACTGTCGGCAGCCCTGAAAATGGTTTTCCGTGGTTTCCCATTTTCACACCAGGCAAATGCTGGGGCTGTACCTTAATGAAGGCCACGGCCGCATCCTTCCCACTCCTAGCCCTTCCTTGTCCCACCGTCGCCATAAGACCTATCTGTGTCGGTGCGACGTAAAGCAACTAGCAAAAAAAAAAAAAAAGTTTAAACCCACAATCACCCTCTGACTATCGTCCTATGTCTATACTCCCTGCGCTTTCTAAAGCCTTTGAACGTTTAGTATACGAGGAAGTTCTGGAATACCTAAATCAAAATGCTGTTTTGGACCCTTTGCAGCCTGGATTTAAGAAGGGTCACAGTACCGCGACAGCACTTTTGAAGGTTACTGAAGACATTAGAAACGCTATGGACAAACGAATGTTCACTATACTTATCCTTCTTAACTTCAGTAGCGCCTTTGACATTATAGTAATTCCGACTATGATAAAGAAAATGAAACTGCTAAATTTCGACCTGGCTGCGCTTAAGGTTTTTAGTTCTTTCTTGAATAACCGTTAACAGCGTGTAATAGTAACCGACAAGGCCTCTAAATGGAAAATGAAACTTGGTGTTGCCCCACAGTGCAGTATTCCTGGGCCTCTCATTTTCTGTATTTATATCAATGACATACCATCTGTGACAGGAAATAACACACACCACCGCTATGCTGACGATCTTCAAATATATCGACATTGCAAGACAAGATATTAACAATGACCTCCGACGACTCAATATATATGCACAACGAAACTCTCTTATACTAAACTGTACAAAATCTCAGGCAAACATATTTGGATCACGAAAATTACTGAGCTGCTCAAACAATGTCGCAATTCCGCCTATCCTACTGAATGGTAACATTATTTCCTACAGTAAAACGGCTAAAAATCTCGGCGTAATGATGAATGAAACAGTTGGTTGGTCTAATTACACGAATGAAATACGTAAAACGATTTTTGGAGTGCTTCACCCTCTTAAACGGCAGAGGGATGTATTTCCATTTGAGCTACAGGCCAAGCTCATACAGACACTCATTCTCCCTATTCTTGATTATTGTGACGTTGTTTTAGTTGACATGACGAGAGAAGAGACACTTAAACTTCAACGAGCACTGAATTCCTGCCAGCGATTTATTTACAATATCAGGTACGATGTTCATATCACCCCATACTATCAGGCTGTCTCATGGCTGATGTCTGATAAACGTCGGCAGCTACACACTTTAACGATGGTGTTTAGAATGGTAACTGAAAGTCAGCCACTGTATATTTCTTCTAAATTCATCCTTTTATCATCATTTCACAACTTAAATACACGTTCTAGATTCATTCTATCTATTCCACTGCACCCCACAAATAAAGTTAATGAATCATTTGTGGCGGCTGTTCCCAGATTATGGAATTCCCTGCCAGCTCAGGTCAGAGAAACTAGCTTTTTGAAAATTACGATTTAAGGTCACCTGCCGAGACTACCTGCTGAGTACAGCTGACTTAATGGTTGAATATGAATGTGTGCGTGCATGAGGATTAGTCATTTTTAAGATTTTTTAATATTAATTAGTTTCAATATTAATTTAGTTAGTAATATATTTAAATGTATTTTCAATTATATTTATTTTCAATAATTCTATTAATTTATGTAGTTTTAACTATTTTAAGTATCTCAGTATTTTATTTAATATTATGATTAGTATGTGGTTAAGTATACGAGAGGGCCTGGAGCCCTAACTTCGCCACTGTACAGAAGCCACTAATCTTATCGTATCTTACTATATATAAAAATGGATGTATATGTGTGTGTGTGTGTGTGTGTAAGTGACACATCTCCTCCTAAACCACTCGAGCAATTTCAACCAAACTTGGTACACTTATGAATTACTATCCGGAGACGAGCACTGTGGGGGTAAGCCATCCGTAGCTCCCTTAGGAGTGGGGGGTCGGGGGGGCAAGTTATAAAAATAATTGAAGAAGTGTCGATCCACTGTTTTCGGGGTCACTGAGATAAATAGTGACATTCCCGATTTTTTAGAAGTCAAAGTTCAGCTCCCTTTTGGGTAGGGGGCGAGGGGGGAGTGATATATACAAAATTAAACGAAAATAGTGTCGAATACATAGTTTTCGGGGTCGCCGAGGTTGAATTGTACACTCCGAATGTTTAGTATCAAGAAACAAACCACGTGGGAGAAAGACAGTTCAGGAACCCTTACGGGTGGGGGGGGGGGGCGACGGGGGTCAGATATATAAATTAACGAAAATAGTGTCGAATCCATACTTTTCGGGGTCGCTGAGATGAATAGTGACACTCCGAATTTTTCAAAGTCCAAGTTCAGCCCCCTTTGGTGTTGGGGCGAGGGGGGGGGAGTGATAAATAGTATTAAACGAAAATAGTGTCGAATGCATAGTTTTCGGGGTCGCCGAGGTGAAATGCACACTCCGGATTTTTAGTATCAGGAGACAAACCACGTGGGGGTAAGACAGCCCTTGGGGGCAGGGGGGCGAGGGGGGTGAGATATTAAATCATCGAAAGTAGTGTCGAATTCATACTTTTCGGGCTCGCTGAAATAAATAGTGACACTCCGGTATTTTTTAATGTCCAAGTTTAGCCCCCTTCGGGGTGGGGACGATGGGGGGGGTAATACATAAAAATAATAGGAAATAGTGTCGAATCCATAGTTTTCGGGGTCACTGCGATGAATTGTAACACAACAGATTTTTAGTATCGGGAGACAAACCACGTGGGAGTAATACACCCCAGGAACCCTTAGGGTCAGGGGGGGCGAGGGGGCTGATATATAAAAATCATCGAAAGTAGTATCGAATCCATAATTTTCGGGCTCGCTGAAATGAATAGTGACACTGCAGAATTTTTTAATGTCCAAATTCAGCCCCCTTCGGGGTGGGGGCAATGGGAGGTAATACATAAAATAATAGAAAATAGTGTCGAATCCATAGTTTTCTGGATCGCTACGATGAATAGTGACACAACAGATGTTTAGTATCAGGAGACAAACCACGTGGGGGTAATACACCCCAGGAACCTTTAGGGTCAGCGGGGGGGGGGGTGAGGGGCTGAGATATAAAAATCATCGAAAGTAGTATCGAATTCATACTTTTCGGGGTCACTGAGATAAATAGTGACACTCCGGAATTTTTTAAAGTCTCATTTCAGCCCCCTTCGTGGTGGGGGTGATGGGAGAGTGATACATAAAAATAATCCAAAATAATGTTGAATCCATAGTTGTCGGCGTCGCTGAGGTGAATATTGAGAAACCTTATATTTTATAAGTCCAAGTTCATCCCCCTTTGGGGTGGGAAGAAGGGGGGAGTGATATATAAAATTAATCGAAAATAGTGTCGAATAAATAATTTTAGGAATCAAGGTGAATTGTACACTTCGGATTTTTAGTATCACGAGACAAACCACGTGGGGGTAGGACACCCTAGGAACCCTTAGGGGCGGGGGACGAAGGGACTGAGGTATAAAAATAATCGAAAGTAGTGTCGAATCCATACTTTTCGGGGTCGCTGAGATTAATAATGACACTCAGGAATTTTTTCAAGTTCAGCGTCCTTCGTGGTGGGGGGCGATGGGAGAGTGATATATAAAAATAATCAAAAATAGTGTTAAATACATAGTTGTCGGGGTCGCTGAGATGAATAGTGAGACTCCGGATATTTTATAAGTCCAAGTTCATCCCCCTTTGTGGTGGGGGCGAGGGGGATTGAATATAAAAATAATCGAAAGTAGTGTCGAATCCATAGTTATCGGGGTCGCTGAGATGAATACTAACAAACACGATTTTTAAAAAATCAATGTTTAACCCCCTTTAGGGTGGGAGAGGGGGTAGATATAAAAATAATCGAATATACTGCCAAATCCATAGTTTTCAGGGTCGCTGAGATGAATAGTAACATTCCGGATTTTTAAAGTTCAACTTCAGCCCCCTTCGGCATAGGGGGTGAGAAGGTGAGAAAATAAATTGTCAAAAATGACCGAGATAGTGGACGTGTGTATGTTCCAGTATGACTTTCAAGTATGACTTACTACCTGGAAAACATACTTTGGGAGTAATACGCCCCTAGAACCACTAGGGAAGCGGGTGAAATATAATCTGTATTAATGAATGGAAGTCAGTTTGGAGCGATCTATACATACTTTAATATATATAAATTAAGGCATTAAAATGAAAACAGACGTGAATTAACGAGACCATTCTAGGCATCTTAGAAACTTAAAACTTGGTACCAGACAAGCTGATGACTTCAGGATCCTTAGAAAAATCTAAAATTCTCAAAATTGTCTGAGGGGGACACGCTGGGAGTTTCAAATCTGCATAAGAAGACAGTCGGTAATATTTATCCAGAACGATAACTTATAGGTTTCATGGGCTTAAAAGTTTCCTGAAAGTCCTAATTTTTAACCCCCTCCCCCATATGAAGATGGCGGCACAATCTCCCAGACAAGTTAGAAAATTGAAATTTGGCAAAATTATAGCTTTTTTGTACGTTAAATTTGGCTGTATTTCTGGATTTATTTAAATTTTCCACTTTGTACACGTATAATTTATGGTTTGATTCACTTATAGGAAAGATGGTATCATCAAATTCTACACGAATATTGGCCCGCCCAGTAGCCATATATGAGCCAAATTCTATGTTTGAAGCTGTCGCATAAGTATCTGAAAAGTAATTCACTGTGTGAGAATCTTACGCAAAATTCACACTATTCAACGTTTCTACAACAATCTTACCTTTAAATAGATGAGATACGAGAAAATATCATAGGGCCAGCCATTTAGATTGCTAAATGAGGCCAGAGGTGTCTTACCGTACAATCCGCTTTTCGATATCATGCACCGTTTAGCAGCATATATTCTGTAAATGTAGGTGAACATCCATACATTTCCGTATGTCGATCTACGTTTATTCATTGAAGTCGATTTGTAGCGATCTAGAAGGGAGTGTGTCTGACATTGTAATGAATACTTTACAAATCAATAGTGACTGTCAGCTGGAGGGCGTCTGCTGTTTTAATCAGTACTCCCCACATCGACTTTAACTGGCAGTAGGAATGGGGAGCTCCTCCAACGCCTGTGTACAATTGTAATGAATTCTCGATTTGACTAGCGGACAGCAAGGGAGCGTGCATTTTTCTAAAACCCTTTTAGCTGATTCTCTTTATCGTTAGGAATAGGTGCCCTCTTGCAAGGGTGCCACGGATTATAAAAAAATTACCCATCAAAATGTGATTGACGTTACGCAGAGTGAATTGCGGTAGACAATTGGACCTGTCATTATAATCACAACTCTTCAACTCGCAATTTACATTGGAAACAACGTCTGCGGACCTTCCTATGCTGTTTCTCGGACAACGTCAAGAGACATGCAATTTAAAAAATCTTATTCACTTCATGTACAGTAATTTACTTCGATATCCGTATACAATATAGAATACAGTAACGAAGCACGGCTACATTTGCTAGTAAATAAATAAATAAATAAATAAATAAATAAATAAATAAATAAATATAGAATGTAAAGCGTATGGGTATATATATTTTGTTAGTTGGTAAAGAAAAATTTCACGTCACAACATATGCTAGGTAGGGTTTACCTTTTCCTATTAGTTTCCCTCGCGGATAGGGCTGCGCAGCTCTGAGCTTGCATACGGGAGATAGTGGATTCGGACTCCACTGTCGGCAGCCCTGAAAATGACTCCATGTAGTTTCCCATTTTCACACCAAGCAAATGCTGAGGCTGTACCTTAATTAAGGCCACGGCCGGTTCCTTCCCACTCCTAGGCCTTTCCTATCCCACCGTCGACAAAATACCTATCTGTAAAGCAAATTGTTAATCAGTTTCCCTCGCAAGCCTGGGATACGGAATATAGTAGTATAAAATTACAGTTTTGTGACGCTAATATTCGTATGTATAATTTTTATTAACGCGCCATAACCAACGACACGGAGCTGTTGCCATTTCAACACCGTTTTAAGGGCCACCTACCCAAGCTGGGATTTGAACCTGCGAACTCGGACTCAGAAGGACAGCGACTCAACCAACTGAGCCACATAAAAAGAAGGCGTTTGTGATTATTGTTATAAATAGATGCCGTTAGTATTTTTACAAAGGTTTTATGAGGAGCATTTATTACGGCGTACGTACGGCGTACGTTTTCCAACTGTCCTAAATGCACGAGGCCGGACAGAAGAACTAGCTGGAAGCTAAAGATCCTTGTAGGGGTGTCGCTTCCTTCTCTGTTCACTTTTCCAAACCAAACTGCATGGCGTAACAGCCCCGAAGGGCCATCGCCTACCAAACGACCGCTGTTCAGCCCGGAGGCCTGCAGATTACGAGTTGTCGTGTGGTCAGCACGACGAATCCTCTCCTCCGTTATTCTTGGCTTTCTAGACGGGGGCCGCCATCTCACCGTCAGATAGCTCCTCAATTATAAACACGTGGGCTGAGTGTACCTCGAATCAGCCCTCAGATCCAGGTAAAAATCCCTGGCCTGTCCGGGAATCGAACCCGGGGCCTCCGGTAAAAGGCAGGCATGCTACCCCTACACCACGGGGCCGGCTGGTTACTTTTAGGTCTCGTTATTTTAGAATTTGACTTAAGGCATCCTGCATTCGATTCCCAGCACTGATAGAGTTAAGAAAGGCATGGGATGGGGAAGACACAACCTTGTTTGTGGGTGCAGTAGAGTTGGCCTTGAGTCTCCTGTAATCGAAATATCTATGACCTGGAAGGTAGTCACCTTCATGAGGTGTAGTATTAAAGTGATTCCTTTTTTTAAGAAGACAAACTCAATGAAAATTCTACTTCCTCACAAACGAAGAAGGATATTATCAATTTTACGAACAGTTTCAATAATGCAGCCGGTTTATGTTTAAGAGTACAGAAGCTATGATTGTACATGGTAACAATCAAAACCATCAATATCTACTGAAGATCCGTCACCGCACTCGGTAGGGCCGGCTTTTTTTCATATCCACGGGGCGAGTTGGCCGTGCTGTTAGGGGAGCACAACTGTGTGCTTGCATCCGGGAGATAGTCGGCAGCTCTAAAGATGGTTTTCCATGGTTTCCCATTTTCACACCAGGCAGATACTGGGGCTGTACCTTAATTAAGGCCACGGCCTCTTCCTTCCCACTCTTAGCCCTTTCTTTTCCCATCGTCGCCATAAGACTTACGGTGCGACGTAAAGCAAATTCTAAATAAAAATTAAATAAAAAATTCTTTTCACAACCCCTTCCAAGGAAAAGTTGTATCCATGCTACTGGCCTCGACTTACACCCCACCCAGTGAAATTATTGTGAGGTGCACCACTGCATCCACACACCATTTGAGGTACAAGGTAAGTCCGAAGAATGGTTGGCTACTCAAAATACACCACCATAAATGACGCGGTCATGGCACAAAAGTATAAAGAAAGCTAAGGGACGGGATCTAGTGTTTTAAGTAGAATCCATATATCAATACAACGTGACTTCCCATTTTAAAAATGTTTCATGCATCGACTGCGATTCAAGCCTGGGCCGTCCTGATGAGAACATAGAACATTGGAACTGAGTTATCACGCCCGACAATTACAAAATATTTACCCGCACTTTTGATGGTGCAATTTGAGGTTCCAATCAGTCGCCGGGCATTTGACAAAATATATAGGCCTACATATCGAACTTAGGCACGCATCTGCGATTGTCTTGCTACTGTTAGAATTTAAAAAAAAACCGGGCGAGTTGGCCGTGCGCGTAGAGGCGCGCGGCTGTGAGCTTGCATCCGGGAGATAGTAGGTTCGAATCCCACTATCGGCAGCCCTGAAAATGGTTTTCCGTGGTTTCCCATTTTCACACCAGGCAAATGCTGGGGCTGTACCTTAATTAAGGCCACGGCCGCTTCCTTCCAACTCCTAGGCCTTTCCTGTCCCTTCGTCGCCATAAGACCTATCTGTGTCGGTGCGACGTAAAGCCCCTAGCAAAAAAAAAATTAAAAAAACACCTTTTGCATAACCTACCGAGGATGTACATAGTTTTGGCTTCTCAGTGACGAAATGGCCCTCTCCAAAAAATTTACTTATATGGCACAAAATGGGGAACTGACGTACAGCTCAAAATCCTGTCACAGTCTTCCCACCGCTGCAACTTAAACACAGCACATCTCTCAACCACGGTACAGCCCGAGGATCCCTAGGACATTGTTGTTTCCTAGAACCGATGTGCAAAATCTGACACTATGTTGTAAGCTTGCAGCTGTTTCTGGCCGTGGCCCCAGTTATCTCGGTGGTCACGTTCCGGCCCCCAACTGAGTAATCCCTTGGTAATTGCCATTTTTCCTGTCCGGCACCATGGCTAAATGGTTAGCCACAGGGGTTCCGGATTCGATTCCCGGTAGGGTCGGGAATTTTAAACTTAATTGCTGAATTTCGCTGGCAGGGGGGCTGGGTGTATGTGTCGTCTTCACCATCATTTCATCCTCATTACGACGCGCAGGTTGCTTACGGGTGTCAAATCAAAAGACCTGCATCTGGCGAGCCGAACTTGCCCTCGGACCCTCCGGCACTAAAAGCCATACGCCATTTCATTTCATTTCATTTTTTTTTTTTTTTTTTTTTTTGTGTGTGTTGCCCTTTTCCTAATGTCTTGACATTTGTCAACACACGGTTACATTCCCAATACTGAGGCCTCTACAGGGAAATATTCCCGCGCATCACAATCCTAAGTGTTTTTCTTTCATTCAAGCAGTACAAATATGGAGAATTATGATTAGACCTATTGAACTTTGCTAGTAGATTCTTTGTCGCTACGTTAATTTAACATTTCGGCGTAAGTTTTTAAGTTGTTCGTACCGTACTAAAAACAACGGCTGATCGTCGCTCTAGTTTCAGGAAATATTTGGGGAGGGGGGCCCGGCCCCACTGCCACCCCCCTTGGCTACGCCAGTGCTGTGGTGTGTTGGTGGATATGAAGACGAGTGTGTTGAGACAAACACCCACTCTACGAGTCAGAAGAATTAACCAGACGCGATTAAAATCCTCACCAGGCTGGGAATCGAACCCCGGACCCTCTGACCATTCAGCCAACGAATTGGACATAATATAACATAGCGTGCTGGTCAGCTCCGTGGAGCAAGAATCGCGTTTATGTGTCTTATATGGAGGTCACCGGTTCGATTTCCAGGAGGAACATAGTTTATTCAACCTCGTGAGGCCAACTGAGCAACTGTCTGAGGAACTTCATCGTGAAAGCAATACGTATGAGGATGCCGTCACGCCGGCCAGGTGCATTCCATCATCTGTAGGCCATCTGCCTAGGTAGCAGCCATCTTGGTAGGTTAATGTTCTGGGTTGTATGTGCCACAGTTTCTTTTATCGGTGGCTGCCTCTCAAGTCGATAAAACTGTAATAGTTTCATCCAAAAGGACCTGGGCTTGACTAGCTTTCCACGTGGATCAAGTGCGTCTTTACAGCATCGATACTACTACTACTACTACTACTACTACTACTACTACTACTATGTTTCGTAGCTGTCAGCCTGCATTCGGAAGATGTTGGGTTCGAAACCCACTGTGTGCAGCCATTAGATGGTTTTCCTTGGTATCTCACCTTTATTCCAGGTAAATTACGGCTACAGTCGCTTCCTTCTCAGTCCTTGCCCTTTCCTTTTCTGTCCTCGCCGTAAGACCTGTCTGTGTAGGTGCGACGTAAGCAAATAGCAAAAGAATAATGTCTTTCGGCGCGCAAAGGCGTAAGAATTTCTTCCCAAATCCTTTGTTTTCCACGTAGGTGAGTCTAGTCCTATTTGAGCTTGGATTGAAACCGTAATCAGTGGCTTAACAGTTCAGTGCTTCATCCACCTGCACCACCAATGCCGACCATAAACTATAATAAAGATTGGTGTCCGCCATCTTGGCCTTCAGTCCCTAACATTCCTACCATACGCACACCATGCACAACACTATCCTCTACCACTACAACACGCGGTTTCCCGTAGACGGCTGAAGTCGCCCATGCTCAGGCCTTACAATAACCACACGAAATTAAATTAATTATAAAGAATGGTGATAAAAGGCCTTCTTGTTGTACAGCACGAAAGTGTACCTGTGGGACCCACATAGGTAGGTGGTGAAGTTGACAACCTTGGAAGAGGCAGGGGAGTGGTTCTCATACACTCCTCTTTCTCCTTGGAACTCAGCACCTGTATCGTGGCCTCCACATAACCGCTAGTGGAATGTTGCGTGAATCCTTCAGCCTACGCAAACAGCTGACAGTACAAACAAGTGAACACACACGGGCATTTAAAGGAGAGCACGTCTCAGTGAACTTGTATCTGAGGTCACTTGAGACCGAAGCGGGGAAACACGAAACATAACACTAATAAAAGGGCTTTGCATATTTCCTGAGGGTCCTGATCTGAAGAGTATCTGTGTAACGTGCAAAAGTCTTAAATCTTACCCTTATGAAGCTCTCTTAATTCTACAGTAGAATGGCTGATAAGCGTAGATGGTTTAGGTAGACGACTTCTACGTTCTCAGGACTGATGAATCGAATCCCGACACAGTCAGTTGGCGTTTTAAAGGGCTTAAATGCGAGAGATCTTTGCCAGTAGATTTACTTGGACATTAAAGAACACATTTACATGGCGATGATACGATGCTGTAGCGTCTGTTAACACCGATAGAAGTCACAGCGACTCTAAGGTGTTCTTCTTCTTTTTCTTCTCCTTATTATTATTATTATTATTATTATTATTATTATTATTATTATTATTATTATTCCACATCTGTGAGGTCGCGGGTGCGAACTGTATCGCACATGTTGATTTGGCCCTGTTTTACGGCCGGATGCCCTCCCTGACGCCAACCCTATATGGAGGGATGTAATCAGTAAATCACTATTGCGTGTTGATGTGGTGGTTGGTAGTGTAGTATGTTGTCTGAATATGAAGAGGAAAGTCTTGGGACAAACACAAACACCCAGTCCCCGGGTCAGAAGAATTAATCAGACGCGATGAAAATCCGCGACCTGGCCGGGAATCGAACCTGGGGCCCTATGAACCGAAGGCCTCAACGCTGACTATTCAGCCAATGAGTCGGACAGGAACTCTAAGGACATGACATAATAATAATAATAATAATAATAATAATAATAATAATAATAATAATAATAATAATAATAATAACACAGTACACACGCTGCTGAACGCGTCGTTAACCAGTCAGTTTTATACAAGTGGAGCGGTAATGCCATCTAGAGGAGATGAGTGGCAGCCGCAGAGTGAGACAGTTAACAACAGTCAAGGTAATGTCATTGTAGGTCACCACATGTAGTTTTCTTCAAGCTCGGCGATGTTAGAACATCCAAGGTAAGGGGCGTCGTTCATTTCTACCTCCCTTCATGATTTCCTTTTGTCGTATTATTTTTCTTCGTGTTTTCCTTCTCATTTCGATGGTTATTTTGATCATCTTCCTGTTCAAAAAGGGCTGATAATCACATGCATATGTAACTTATAAAACAATCACGACAAGAACGACCGCCGTCGTCATTTAAATCGTTCCTGTGAATATTGAACAACATTTCCATGTCAGCGATGTTCAGCATCGATGGACTTCGCACTAAACATTAAAGGCGTGAATATATCTGTTACCATAGCCCGAGCGGTAAAATTGTATGAGACACAAACGATTGGAGATGGCAGTTTATAGAACTTTTATAACAAATACTTCCAGAGATATTTGGAAGTTTGTGAAAACTGTAATAAACCCGTATAACTCAGTTATCTTCGTAAGGTAAAAACGTTCATAAAAACATAAAAAGATCGGAAGTTAAATTTTGCACAACTTCTATAATGAACAGCTTTCCAATACAGATAATATTCGGCATGTCATGTTTGGACCATTAATATTGCTACGCTACTGTAAATTAATGAAAATCAAATAATATAGAGCCTGATGCCCTATCCAGATATCCCTGAATTTAAATACCGAGGTTCAAGAAATTCTGTCAAGCCGGTTTCTGTGATGTTCGCACAAACAACCAGACAGATAGACAAAAATTGAACTGAACCCTCTTTCGACTTTTGTATACCAAATCGCGGATAAAAGGGAAATATGGGGCATATAGCCTATATGAATTTAAAAGACAAGACTGGAAATTTATTTAAAGAGACATTATTATTATTATTATTATTATTATTATTATTATTATTATTATTATTATTATTGTTGTTGTTGTTATTCGCCGTGCGGTTAAGAGCGCGCAGCCGTGAGCTCACATCCGGGAGATAATGGGTTCGAACGCCACTGTCGGCAACCCTGAAGATGGTTTTCTGTGGTTTCCCATTTTCACACCAGGCTATACCTTAATTAAGTCCACGGCCGCTTCCTTCCCATTCCTAGGCCTTTTCTGTCCCATCGTCTGCATACGACCTGTCTGTGTCGGTGAGACGTAAAACAAATAGCAAACATTATTATTATTATTATTATTATTATTATTATTATTATTATTATTATTATTATTATTATTATTATTATTATTATTATTATTATTTAATATGTGCCAAGCTGTTTCGCTTAGACGGTTGAGTACTGGCTTTCTGAGCCCAAATTGGCGGATTCGAACCCGGCTCCATCCGGTGGTATTTAAAGGTGCTCAAATACGTCAGTCTCGTATGAGTAGATTTACCGGCACGTAAAAGAACTCCGCTGGACAAAACTCAAGGACTTCGTGGTCCTTGAAACTATAAAGCTAGTTAGTGGGACTTGAAACTAATAACATTGTTATGATAAAACTAATAACATTATTATGATTATTATTTAAAATCTGTATGGTTCCATACATCCTATATTCAGGAGTTGGTAATATGCGAACAGTTTGTACGTATTACGAGATTAGAAATGCAGGTTAATGAGCCTGTGCCACTCTTTATAGTGTTATCACAAGGTCAAAACTGCACTTCCTAACATGCGTATGTTCACCCACAAACGTAGCCGAAAATGCAGTTTCCATACTATAATTTATAATTTCGTGTGGCTATTTCTAGCCGAGTGCAGCCCTTGTAAGGCAGACCCTCCGATGAGGGTGGGCGGTATCTGCCATCTGTAAGTAACTGCTTGTTATTGTGGCCCCCGGGCCATTGGAATTAACCAATGAAGGTTAAAATCCCCGACCCGGCCGGGAATCGAACCCGGGACCCTCTGAATTGAAGGCCAGTACGCTGACCATTCAGCCGACGAGTCGGACGTTTCCATACTGAGAGTGGGGAACAATCCCGAACAACGACAATATTCAATAACAATCCTTTTCCCTCATACTTAAGGATAGTATTCTAATTTAACTATTACACCAATATTACTCCAGAATAAAAATAGGCTCAAGAATACAAGCCCTGCGATAATACACTTCATTCGTCAAGTAGGTATATCGCATACAGAAGTATTGTACACATAGCTAACCATAAATTAGCATTTCCCTATTCAGTACATGATTTAACAACTCTTATTATCTGACCGAATATGTAGCGTGGTAGTTAGGCGCTCGCACTCTATGCTTAAGGTAGTGAGTTCAATCCCGGTCACAGCTGATTGGCAATTAAGAGTGCCTAAATGTAAGAGACGGAGCAACTTAGCCATGTGGTTAGGGTCGCGTTGCTGTAAGCTTGCATTCGGGAAATGGTGGGTTCGAATCTCACTGTCGGCTGCCCTGAAGGTTGTCTTCCGTGGTTTCTCATGT
The DNA here is from genome assembly GCF_040414725.1 of Anabrus simplex. NCBI lineage: Eukaryota > Metazoa > Arthropoda > Insecta > Orthoptera > Tettigoniidae > Anabrus > Anabrus simplex. Next base: position 1,039,870,494 of record NC_090266.1, read on the forward strand.
TCACACCAGGCAAATGCTGGAGGTGTATGTCAATAAAGTCCACGGTCGTTACCTTCTCCATCCTTGCATCGCCGAAAACCTTCGATTTGTTAGTGCGATGGTGAAACACTAGCAAAAAAAAGTAATAATAACGTGAGAGACCCACATTAATGCATTTTCTGACAGGTTAAATATTCACTCTCTCCAGCCCAGATTTCCAGTACCCCCAGCGCCTGTTACAGACCGATGGAAGTTGGAGGCACATCAAATATATAACGTTGGTATTAACAGCCTTTTCCAATGCACTATGTCTTCTGGTATAGGCTAGAATTTTTTTTGTTACTTTCTTTGATCTGTCTCAGTCTCATCCTTGGCTTCGACAATATGAAAGTGACGGAGGTATAAGCAATGCTATTAATACAATTCCTTATGCAGCCAGTCCCTTTATGAATGGTATGAAAATATTGCTCATAGTGTCGGTTGGTGCATGCATTTCAGTGCACTTGGAAGACTGATATGTAATAGCAACTTCTGGCTCGGTGAGGAAAGCAACGGAATCTACATCACTCCTTATTTCTCTAGTATGCCTCTTCAGTGACACCTAGGCTGTCTATGACAGCTGTTGGCAGAGCTGTGGAGGATCAAACCACCCTTCGGACTGAATATCCGAAATACATACATTAACCCTGTATGTACTAATATTATCAGAAAACTAATTTCTTCCAGATTATTATAGGATACATATAATTATGCTAGAGCAATACGGAAAAATTGTGCGCCCAAGATCTTTAAAAGCCTGCCTGAACTGTAAGACCTATTAAAAATGGAGCTACCAGACAATTCTGGGGCTGTACCTTAATTAAGGCCACGGCCGCTTCCTTCCCACTCCTAACGCTTTCCTATCCCATCGTCGCCAAAAGTCTTTTCTGTGTGGGTGCGACGTAAAGCAAAATGTTTTTTAAAAAATGGAGCTCACCACGGCTACTTAGAATTAAATTTTCTACAGGAAAAATGGTAGTTCATGTGCATTTAATTCCTAACTCTAGCAGTTTTCCGGGGGAAAAGTACCTTCTTTGTGTTTTTCTATATGATTTATCAGACAAAAACCGAAATAACCGGTAAACGTTTAAACTAATTGTGTCAAAAACATAGCATATACGCGGCATTTATAATTAAATTTCCTAAAAAAAGGCCAAATGCATTTTCTTTATAACCCTAACAGGTTGCAAATAATTGCACTTTTACATGATAAAAGAGATTTTTGTCCATACGGCCTGGAGGGTACATACGTCGAGCATTGTACAGTTGGGAGGATTGAGGTGAAAATCTGTATTAATATTTATTAGTGGTGCAAGTCCAACAATTTTTATGTTGTTTCACTCTGAGAGATAAACAGTGCTGAGTTGGAAGCCGGATGTCAATGATAGAAAAATGTGGAGCAAGCCTATGGAAACGTCCATCATAGACCATTATCTGTTAGTAAAATTAATGTTCCCTGGCTACGAAAATTGACATGCTATAATGTATAAATTGAAGAAAGAGGTGAAATGTGACAGAGGCGTTGACCAGATGTAAATTATTTTTGGACCACTCACTATGTTACCAACAGTGTTCAAATCTGACTTCTGATTCTGAAGTCAATGTGGGCGGAGACTCGGATAACGCCATAATTATTTTAAAACGATGAAAACTCAACACTACCCTACATAAAGATGACATTTCAGTGAGGCTCCCACAACAGCGGTTAAAATTTGCTCGATATTATAGCCTTTCCGTCTGATCTTTCAGAACGAGCGATAAACGAGCAGTTAAAATAAGGTCTCTGAGACAACCACTGACCTTTTAAATTGATCATGACAGCTCATCAACATATATGACAGAACAGCAACGCGACAGTGCAGAGTCTACTGGAATATTAAAAGCGAATGCCATTAGTTTTATATTTCATTTTTCTGTGGCCTACAGCTAATTAAAGCTCAAATATCAAAGACGGTTTTTGCTGCAGGCTGATCTACAGTATGTCTGTCACATGCTCAGAAAGCCCATATGTGAGGCTAGAATGGGAGAAGAGAACCCTGAAATTTGCCAATGTTACCACCCTAGGCTTTTCTTACATTGAGAGATTAAACCGTTAGGAATATCTTGGTCAGGATGAGAGTCAGAGCTGATAACGACGATAATTTAACGAGAGATATCACACACAACTTAGGTGAAATTCTTTATTACAGAGATGCCCACATTCTGTGACATTTATTCCGTGGAAAACATCCCAGTAACAAAATGTACACTCACTTCGAAGTCGGAAAAGAACATGTTGTTGATAGATATCCCAAAAAGCGCCACACACCATCATATTCATATCCATAGTAAAATACTAACTGCTAACGGAAAACCTTGATGAGGGAGAACGATGGGAAGTTCACCTTTGGACGGTGTGAATAGCGAGACGACCCATAAGATAAAGGAGTTCCATTTCATAAAATAACCACCGTAAGAGTTCACAAAATGAACAAAGCACACTTTTAAGTCGCACCGTGAGCAGTGAATGAAGAACGAGTCACTACATTGATCACAAAGTTTCAGAAGGAAACTCAGAACGATCAGATGTGCCCCTCTTCAGAAATGCATAGTAAATCGCCACGCTTTGAAGATATCATCATCCTCAATGGTTTATCACACCGAAGGAGTTCGTTTTTATTTAAATAGAGCAAATGTTAGGCTAGTAGTATTTGTTGTAACATTTTCTTTCCATGGAATTGCTTTTGTACTCTTGTAAGAATAATAATAGTAGTAGTAGTAGTAGTAGTAGTAGTTGGGTAATTATGTTTTAACTTTATTATCACACTACTGTAAGTGCTCATTGCCACTGGGAAATTTCCCAATTGTGATGTATTTGTTAATAATAATAATAATAATAATAATAATAATAATAATAATAATAATAATAATAATAATAATAATAATAATAATAACTTGTATAATAATAACCCATACCGTAACAGTTCTTGTTGCCTACACCGCTCAGTGTTGAATGTTCTACTTGGCCAACTATACTGTACAAGTAAGTTTGGGGGATAGATCTTATACTCACGTAAGGTTTGGTCCCATCACCGTACCACAAGCATTACAGTATCAGTCTTCGCTGCCTCTCGTTTGCATACAAATTATCTATCCGCTATAATCTGCTAATTTAGTCTTATTGAAAACAGAATTTACCTTGTATTAATAGATGAAGTATAGCTAGCCACAGGGAGTAAGACACGCAGACCTCTTTAAGATAGGCGGTGAATGACCTTTACCCGCAAACCAAGTGTTAAGACATAGGTTTTTTTATTTTTCTACAAAGTAAATAGAACAATTCGAACTAATTCATTCCATTCGCACAGAGCTGATCTCGATTGGCTGGTGACCAAAACTTTTACAATACGACATCCGTTATTCGTACAATGGTAGATGCTGCCATGATAAACACGGAGAAAGCTTTGACTGCTAACGAGCATCAGATAAAGTATATACTAAAATTTGTCCCGGTTGCTTGTTGTGAGCAATTTCTATGTACTCTGACGAACAGGTGTGTCGACTTCGGGTAATTATTGGTGGGGGAGTGGGGGGGTTCATGATTGACATGAACACAGGCATGTGAAATGAGGAACAACTATTATTGCAAACATTTCTATATAATAACGAGTCTTACGTACAGAGTTTTCAATAATATTCAGAAGTAAACAGAAAAACAGAACGTGTTTCATAAATAAATATTTGAAGGTATGTTTTATGTACGAAGCTATCAAAAATAATCACAAGTAAATAAAGAAGAACTTGTTTGATAAATACATTTTCTGAATAAATGTACAGTACTATTGCTGTATTTTTTTCATTTCATGACACGAAATGTGGAAAGTTCTACCACCACATGTACCGCCTGAAGAGTCTCCATTGGGAAATGTAGTTCCCTGAAGACTGTCCGCTTTCTAATCTCATTTCTTGATATAAAACCATCTACCACCTCCAGATTTAACACTTTAGTAATCTCCGAAAACTACAAAACTCTACATTTTAAGGGGACTTAACATCTAGGAGCAGAATTTTTGGAGGGGCAAAATTGCACTCTACCGCCCAAAGATCAATTTTGGGAAGCAGAAAAAGTCTCCCCCCCCCCGTCCCACCCTCCCTAAAGTCGGCGCCACTGCTAACGAATATAACAAGCCGATCTCATGAATTAACAGTACAAGGTTGAAGGTTTTACTTCTTACAGGCACGTCAGTAACTCAGTCATTTGACTAACACGAGAAATGCCGATGCTACTCGGCAACAGCCTTCAAATATTTACTTATGGAAATGCATTTTATCGTTAAGTATTTATACATCTGAACTGCAAAAAAGGTACGATCATAGAGAACTCAGATTGTCTTCATTCCATAAAGTGTAAATTACCACATTCCCTTAAGCAGGGGATTACTTCATAAGAATACGGACACTCGCTTGGAATATTAAAAAGACACAAGTTGTAAACCATGGCATTTAAAAAGTATGAAATCTGAAGAATATTAAAAGAACCAAACTCAGTTGAAACTTTCGCACCACGTTGACGGTTTATATTGATTATGGAGGTTCATATATGTTTTAACTTCCTCAATAAAGCAACAGTGTTAACTATTGAAGGATATATTCACATTTTTTCTGAACTGTTTAGCGATGTCTTATTTTTTGCTCGTCTCAGTGTCAATGTTGTGGTTGTGAATTTGTTTTAGGACCTCCCTATATCATCAGTCCCTTCGTAATTGTGTGTGAGAGAGCAAGTAAATCTGCAGCCTGAATAAGAATCTTAATCCGCGATTTTTATTATTATTATTATTATTATTATTATTATTATTATTATTATTATTATTATACATCATTATAGATTGTTATACCTGTCAGCGTTCAGTCTGAAAGCCTCTGTGAATTGAGTAAACATCCCCAAAATTCTTTATTTGTAACAAGCAGCTGTTTGGCCTCGTTTAGTTCTATACTCGTTATCTTTAAATAACTGTATTAGAAACTGAGTCTAATCATCGTCGTATTTGTCTCCTTCTACTTCTCTTACCTTCCATGACGGAATTAATTATCCTCTTAGGTAACCTATCGTCCTCCTTTCGCCTCACATGACCACACCACCGAAGCTGGTTTATACACACAGCTTCATCACTCGAGTGCATTTCTAACTTAGCCTTCATCTCCTCATTCCGAATACCCTACTGCCATCGTTTCCACCTGTTTGTAACAGCGATCATTCTCGCTACTTACATGTCTCGTACTTCTAACTTATTAATAAGATATCCTGAGTCCATCAAGCTTTCATTGCCGTAAAGCAAAGTTAGTTTCAAAACAGACGGGGGCAAAGTTAGTTTCGTCCGGGAGCTAAATTCTTTCTTACAGGACGTCCGACTCCATGGCTAAATGGTTAGCGTGCTGATCTTTGGTCACAGTCGTCTCGGGTTCGATTCCCGGCAGGGTCGAAAAGTTAAACCATCATCGGTTAATTTTGCTGGCACGGGGCTGGGTGTATGTGTCGTTTCCATCATTATTTCATCCTCGTCACGACGCGCAGGTCGCCTGCGGGTGTTAAATCGAAAGACCTCCACCTGGCGAGCCGAACATGTCCCTTGATTCAATCTCACTTAAAATACTAACGTCTTGGGAGAATACACACCCTAAATACTTGAAATTTTCTACCTGTTCCAGCTTTGTATTCCCAACTTGATATTCAATTCTCTTAGGTTTCTTGCCTACTGACATCACTTAAGTCTTCGGAAGGCTAATTTCCATCTCATACTTATTGCACCTATTCTCACGTTCCAAGATATTATACTGCAAGTTTTCAGTACAATCTGCCAATAAGACCATGTTGTATACAAGGAACTTGGTGTACAAGGCACAACATGAAAGTTTATTGCTTCAACACATTTATACAATATGTACATGAAATAGAACGAAACTTTTCTTGAAGCTTGTTGAGTTGCACACGTTTAATGTTAATATAAGGTAGTAGGCTGAGGGCCTGAATAATATTTACAATTGAGATTCCTATATACAGTTCATTCAATCTTGTCTTGATGAGACCTTCTGTTCAAATGAGAGAATGTTCTTGATAGTCGAAAACTATCGGTCATGTATAATAACAAGTGGAACTTGCAGAGAGAGTTCGTATTAGCAGAATGCTAACAGGAGGCGTATAATTTGCAAGGAACTTGCGTCTAGTGTTCATATATAGCAGAATGCTATGATTGGAGTCGGAATACTGTAGGGGACCTGAGTGAGTAGCAGAATGCTTGGATGGGTGCTCGACGCAGCTACGGGATGCAGGTTGAATGAGGCAATGCCCAGAGGTGAAACCTCACGGCCAGGAATCAGTCCACCTATTCAGAACACATTTTTAAGAGGGTACCTCCGTGTCTGACTTGCGGTGTAGTCTGGTCGTTGAACACTGTAGGAGTCCTGGAGAGGCGAGAAACGTTGCTCCTTTTATAGCGCTGGCTGACGTCACCGACGATCACGTCAGCGCACTGCAGTCTGCCTCGTGGTCTCTGGAAACATCCATGTGTCGGGCGGGCTGCGGAGATTGTAGGCGCGGAGGACACACACAACAGACCAAGTCGTCGGCATAGGCCAAACTGCTTACTACATTTCCACCTAACCAAATCCCTCCCTGTCACTTTCCTTTCAGGAGATGATCCATGTAAACTATGAACAGCAAAGGTGAAAGATTACAGCCTTGTCTAAACCCTGCAAGCACCTTGAACCAAGAACTCATTCTACCATCAATTATCACCGCATTCCAATTGTCAACATAAATGCCTTTGATTGTTTTTAATAATCAACCCTTAAACTCACAGCCCTCCGGTACGGTGAACATATTTTCCCCTCAGTACTCTGCCATATGCCTTCTCTAGATCTGCGAAACATAAATATAACTATTCCAATAGTAGCATTTTTCAGTTTCCTGGCGCATACTTAAAATCTTATCCTGACAGTCCCTCTTTGGTCTCAAACCACGTTGGCTTTCACCCAATTTACTCTCAACAACTAATCGAAACCTCCCTTGCAAAATGCCAGTGAACACTTTGCCTGGTATACTGATCAATATCGCTAGTTTTTGCAAACCTGCTTTTTCTCTTGCTGATAGGTGCAATTATTGCTTTCGTCCAATCAGAAGGTACCTACCTTACTAACATTCCATGCTAATATTATTACTCTATTATTACTCTATGAAGCCATTTCATCCCTGCCTTCCCACTATTTTCCAACATTTTAGGTCTAATTTCATCTGCCCTGGTGTTTTATGACAATGGCGTTTATTTACCATCCTTCGCAATTCCTCAAGCGTTATTTCACCAACATCATGAGCTCAGTTGTTCGCGACGTCACCAGAAAGATTCCCTTTTCCGATGAGAAAATTTTCAAAATATTTGTTCCACCTGTGCAGTGGTTCCCTGAGATCTACTATGAATTCACCTGATTTAACTAAAACACTATTAATTTCCTTTTTCCCTCCCTTTCTAAGATTCTTTATTACTGTCGAGAAAGGTTTCGCTGCCGCTTGATCTAGCCTGTCTAGGTTATTACAGAAATCTTCCCACGACTTCTTCTTGTATTCCACAATTATATGCTTCAATCTGTTTCTTTCATCCACGTACATTTCCTTGTCTGAATCAGTTCTTGTTCGGAGTAATTTCAGATATGCCTTGTTTTTACGTTTTTAAAAGCTGCTGTCACTTCATCATTCCACCAAGATGTTCGCTCTTTCCTATCTTTACACACAGTTTTCACTAGGCATTCCCTTGCTGTTTCTACTACAGCATCCCTGTGTGACACCCATTCTCTTTCTGTATTCTGAACCTGCTGCTTACTCTCTATTATTTGGAAATATACTTCTGCCTAATTCCCTCGCCCTGGAGAGTTTCTGCGCTTATTCGTCTGCAGACAGATTTCACTTCATCTATCCCAGGCCTAGAGGTGCTTAGTTCACTATAGATCAGAGAGTAGTCTCTATCATCAAAAAATGCCAGGAATACCCGCACATTCCTAACAGAATTCAAAGTCAGTTATGATATGGGCTATTATGGATATTATTATTAAATCATAATTTTATAAAGTTCATGAAGTATTATATGTCAGTCTGAATATAATGAGTCTCCCCCCCCCCCTCTCTCTCCCTCTCTCTCTCACTATCTCTCGCTCATATGCCCCCATGAACAAATAAGAAGTGATTGGATGATGTGTGATACCGAGGTAGGTAATTTGGCGAAAAAAATAATTTGGAATGTGAAATACGGTTAGGCGCATAGCAAGACTGCATGTTTGAAGCTATTGGCCATAAAAACCCACTGAACTCTAGAATATTATAACTTGAGTAAAAGTCCCAACATCTGAAAGCTGAACTGCGGTTACTTGACGTAAATGATCAGTAATAGTTTGTCTGGAAGATAAATTCGGTCGTGAAATGTGAGAGAACTTTCTCAGAAGATTATTTACAAAACATAACATTTCTTAAGTTACAACTCAGTGTCTTGAATAAGAACGTATCCACAACGTATTTGCCAATAGAGAGTGCTAAAGGCAGTTACAAATTTGATTACATTTTATATTAAAAATGTGTCAGTTTCTTTATCAACTTGTATACAAATAAGGACCACATGTCGCAGATAATTCTATTATCTTCCAGTTTTACCTTAGTCCCCCTAGGAACCGCTATTTCTGAGTGTTCAAGTATCTTTAAACGGATATATGGTGAATAGGTTAACATTTATATGTGTGTTTGTGTGCGCGTGACCCAAACAAGTCTGCAAATCAAATTGCTACTAAGTTAACGCAGTTTCTCAGAAAGGTCCTCCATACAGTGTTGATATAAGAATTTCCCTTTTTACCATGATAAGGCACGGGTTTCTTGGTGTTTTAAGTGAACGACCTTATAGTTTGATGTGACTTAACATCGTGATCATAGCCACGTGACATTCAAGTTCATGTGGAATCCGAAACACAGTGGCATAAATTTTCATTTCTAACATCTCACACACATTGGCTGGAGTTAAATCTTGTACCGCCACGCTGAGAAACCAATGACTATGTCACTTGGCCTACTTTTCGTGCCTTCTTGTTCACCGAGAAGTGACTAATGAAGAGAACTGTGGGTTACTAACGATGGGATTTAGCAGCAGGAGCAACAACAACAACAACAACAACAAACACCATGCACGACATCCCCGAAGGGCCATGGCCTACCAAGCACCCGTTGCTCATCCCGAAGGCCTGCAGATTATGAGGTGTCGTATAGTCAGCACGAAGAATCCTCTCGGCCAATATTCTTGGCTTTACCGAGATCGATAGCTGCAGTCGCTTAAGTGCGGCCAGTATCCAGTAATCGGGAGATAGTGGGTTCGTGCCCCACTGTCGGCAGCCCTGAAGATGGTTTTCCGTGGTTTCCCATTTTCACACCAGGCAAATGCCGGGGCTGTACCTTAATTAAGGCCACGACCGCTTCCTTCCACTTCCTAGGCCTTTCCTATCCCATCGTCGCCATAAGACTTATCTTTGTCGGTGCGACGTAAAGCAAATAGCAAAAAAATATTCTTGGCTTTCTAGACATCGGTCAGTTTTTAGGCTAACTTTACTTTCGGGAGCGAAAGCTGGGTGGACTCAGGATATCTTATTCATAAGTTCGAAGTAAGAGACATGAAAGTAGCAAGAGTGATTGCTGGTACAAACAGGTGGAACAATGCCAGGAAGGTACTCGTAATGAGGAGATAAAGGCTAAGGTAAGAATGAACTCGATGGATGAAGCTGTACGCATTAACCGGCTTCGTTGGTGGGGTCATGAGAAGCGAATGGAGGAGGATAAGTTACCTAGGAAGATAATGAACTCTGCTATGGAGGGTAAGAGAAGTAGAGGGAGACCAAGACGACGATGGTTAGACTCAGTTTCTAATGATTTAAAGATACGAAGTATAGAACTAAATGAGGCCACAGCAGTAGTTGCAAATAGAGGAATTTGACAACGTCTAGCAAATTCACAGAGGCTTGCAGACTGAACTCTGAAAGGCATAATGGTCTATAATGATGTACCCATGTACGTACGTACGTATGTATGTATGTATGTATGTATGTATGTATGTATGTATGTATGTATGTATGTATGTATGTATGTATGTATGTATGTATGTATGTATGTATGTACTGTATGTATGTATGTATGTATGTATGTATGATGTTCTAGTCCGGGGCCGCCATCTCACCGTCAGATAGCTCCTCAATTGTAATCACGTAAGCTGAGTGTACCTCGAACCAGCCCTCAGGTCCAGGTAAAAGTCCCTTACCAGGCCGGGAATAGAACCCGGGGCCTTAGGGTAAGACGCAGGTACGCTACCCCTCCACCGCGGGGAACAATAATATACCTTAAATTTAAGCTGTTTCCCGATGTCTTATCGTCGCATCAACAGGTTGATCTTGTTAACGATGGGACAGGAAATGTCTAGGACTTAGGATGAAGCGACCGTGGCCTTAATTAAGGCACAGCACCAGTAATTACCTGGTGTGGAAATGGGTCAGTCTTAATTGTGCCCAATGTTTGTACATTGAATTGTCAATAACCGAGAATAACTTCAGAGAGACATAAGCTTTTCATAATGAATACAAAGCGGCATACTTAATGTATTCCCTGTAAGCTTGTACAAGCTCCACATAGCCTAATATGAACACAATGATTTCTGTATCTTTCCAGATCACCATCAAGTTTACTGAAGCAATTTTAAGAGAAAAACACAGAAAATCATTCTAAGGACCGCCGACGTTAGGGATCGAACCCACGCGTCTCCCTAATGCAGAGCTTGGCTCCATAGCCGTAGCGCGTCAACACTCACGGCCACTCAGCTCAGTTTCTTGGGTCGCTGGAGCCACCCAGGCTCATTTTGGTTTGGACCGGGGATTCGAGGCCTGACGCCACATGTTTTTTGAGATGAAAATCTCAACCCAGGACCGACCGGTATTCGAACCTCAGACTTCCTGGTGGGAAACCAGCCGCTAAGCCAATGAACTAATTACACCTCCCATTTTCCACTTTCTGATGATGAAGTGTAATGTTTTCATTTGTCATTTCAAAGCCTCATCATTGCAGACCCATCGGATGGAGACTAGATCCTTTTTCACTTCATTTTCGAAGCCTCGGCTTCTTCTTTTTCGTCTTCTTTGTGGCATTTTTGTCCATTGTGCTTGTAGTGGACGTAGAGAACACAGTTCCAATACGAAGTGCCATCAGGGATACGAAGAATAAGATGAGTGGAAATTCCGCTCCCTGTGCTAAGACTGCACCACGACACCAGACATGAGTGATTAAGTGAGAGGTGTCCCTCTTCGTCTTCCATTTCCTCTTGTTTGAATGAAAACATACATTTAAGTTTGATGATTTCCTCCATCAGATGAGTCTGTTAATGATGAATTTAGACATGCTCAGACGAACAGGACGTCACCTACTATCACCAGAGCAGTGAAAATATAATTGTTACATTATAATATTTATCGTAATGATTTTTGGTATAGTGAGCAATAGAAAGGAATTAATGAAAACCTACAACCTGTTTTCCAGTCAGTGACCGGGTCGGGGATGGAATGAATGAAGCGCCCATCTTGCGGCAAGGATAGGAATTGTGCCGGCTGTCGCACTCCTTTGAGGCAATGATTAATGAATGACAGATGAAATGATATGATAGTGGAGAGTGTTGCTGGAATGAAAGATGACAGAGAAAACCGGAGTACCCGGAGAAAAACTTGTCCCGCCTTCGCTTTGTCCAGCACATATGCCACATGGAATGATTGGGATTTGAACCACGGAAGCCAGCGGTGAGAAGCCTGAGCCAAGGAGGCGTTCTGAGCAATAGAAATGAACTGAGTTCATATAAAAGGTGTGCTTTGATCTTACAATTTGCTATATGACGTACCGACACAGAGAGATCTTATGGTGACGATGGGACAGAAAAGAGCTAGAAGAGACAAGCAATCGCCGTGCGTTGATTAAGGTACATCCCCAGCATTTTTCTGGTGTGAAAATTTGAAACCACAGAAAACCACCATTAAGACTGCCGACAATGAGTCTCGAACCCACTATCTCCCGAATGCAAGCTGACAGCTACGTGACCCATACCACGCAGCCACTCGTTAATCTACCTCACCTCATGTCCATCAGTTCCATTAAATAGAGAAACTCACCATCGACATTGCTCTCACAATATTTGCACTGGATAGGAAATGTTCATTTTGTATTTCCGAAGAAATTCTCTTTCGTATTCTTCTTCCTGGACATTTTTTCAATTTATTGGATTCGGCAATTGACTTGGAATTAGATCTGGTTTTACGGCTAGATGCCCATCCTGATGCCAACCCTATGTGGAGGGATGTACTCACTGCTGCGTGTTTCTATGGTTGCTCGTAGCACCCATACTCCAGCCATAAAATTTAACCAGATAGGGTTAAAATTCCCCACCCGACCGGGAATCGAAATCAGGGCCTGCTGAATCGAAAACCAGTGCGCTGATAATTCAGCCGAGGAGACAGACGCACCACAAATAGGACCAAATCTCACGCCCGCAAAATTTTTAGCACGTATTATTTACAGAAGAATGGAAAGATAAGTTGAAACTCAGTTGAGAGAAAATCAATTTGGCTTCAGAAAAAAAACAGGAACACGTGAAGCAATCCTGACTTTACGCCTGATCTTAGACGATCGAATTAAGGACAAGCCCACATACATGACGTTCGCATATCTAAAAAAAAAATCGATAATGTTGATTGGACCAAGCTATTTGAGATTCTGAAGGTGATCGTGATCAGAAACCGAGAAAGAAGAATTATCTGCAATCTGTATAAAAATCAGTCTGCAGTGATAAGAATCGAGGGCTTTGAAAAGGAAGCAGCAATCCAGAAAGGTTTTTTTTGCTAGTGGCTTTACGTCGTACCGACATAGATAGGTCTTATAGCGACGATGGGATGGGAAAGGCCTAGGAGTTGGAAGGAAGCGGCCGTGGCCTTAATTAAGGTACAGCCCTAGCATTTGCCTGGTGTGAAAATGGGAAACCACGGAAAACCATCCTCAGGGCTGCCGATAGTGGGATTCGAACCTATCTCCCGGATGCAAGCTCACAGCCGCGCGCCTCTACGCGCACGGCCAACTCGCCCGGTAATACAGAAAGGAGAGAGAGAGGCAAGGTTTTAGTTTGTCCCTCCTACATTTCAGTGTTTAGGCCTATATAGAACAGGCAGTAAAGGAAATCAAAGAGGAATTTAGGAAAGGAATCACAATACAAGGAGAGGAAATCAAAACCCTGAGATTTGCTGATGATATTGTTATTTTATCTGAGACTGCAGAAGATCCGGAGAAATTGCTGAATTTTATGGGCGGAGTCTTGGGTAAGGAATAAAGGATGAAAATAAGTAAGTCCAAAACAAAGGTAATAGAGTGCATTCGAGCGAAGTCAGATGATGTAGGAAATATTAGATTAGGAAATGAAATCTTTAAGGAAGTAGTTGAATATTGTTACTTGGGTAGAAAAATAACTAACGATGGCAGAAGTAAGGAGAACATAAAATGCAGACTAGCATAAGCAAGGAAGGCCTTTCTTAAGAAAAGAAATTTGCTCATTTCGAAAATTGATATTGGAATTAGAAAGATGTTTTTGAAGACTTTTGTCTGGAGCGTGGTATTGTATGGAAGTGAAACATGGACAATAAAGAGCTCATAAAAAAGAGAATAAGAGCTTTTGAAATCTGGTGTTACAAAGGAATGCTGAAGATGAGGTGGATAGATAGAATCACGAATGAAGTGATAATAAAAGCCAAACCCCATGGCGCAACAGCCCCGAAGGACCATAGCCTACCAAGCGACCGCTGCCCAGCCCGAAGTCCTGCACATTACCAGGTGTCGTGTGGTGAGCACGACGGATCCTCCCGGCCGTTATTCTTGGCTTTCTAGACCGGGGCCGCTATCTCACCGTCAGATAGCTCCTCAATTGTAATCACGTAGGCTGAGTGGACCTCGAACCAGCCATCACATACAGGTAAAAATCCCTGTCCTGGACGGGAATCGAACCCGGAGCCTCCGGGTAAGAGGCAGGCACGCTACCCCTACACCGCGGGACCGGTGAATAAAGAGATACTGAATCGAATTGGTGAGAGGAGATCGATTTGGCTAAATTTGACGAGAAGAAGAGATAGAATAATAGGACACGTCTTAAGACACACAGGACTTGTTCATTTGGTTTTTGAGGGAAGTGGAGGCGGTAGGAACGGTAGGGGTAGACCAAGGTAAGGATATGAAAAACAGATTAGAGCAGATTTAGGATGCAGCAGTTACGTAGACATAAAAAGTTTAACACAGGATAGGGTGCTATGAACAGCTGCATCAAACCAGTCTATGGACTGATGACTAAAAAAAAACTACAACCCGAAGTCTGAATGACAAGGAGCTTTCAGTCGTCTTTTTTAACTTCTTCAGCAAAATTAGGTAAGTTCGCATCAATTCTTAACTCTTGTATATCTGAGATTAAAAGAGAAGACATTAACATTTTTGTACATATCCAGGTAATTGTTTTTAAAAAATTGAAAATTGTGTCAGCTCGTTTAATTTTCAGATTATAGTTAAATAATTGGCGAATTTCATCTCTTATAGAATATATCTAAATTGCTAGAGCGCGCTTTAAAAATGCTTTAAAATTGGGATGTGTAACCCTTTGTCTGTGAAATACAGTAGGTCTGACAGCCACATCTGCATACAACACTAACCCTTTCTCAGAATGTGGAATGGCTAGGTGCCTTTCAATGGTCAGAGTTTCTAACAAACTCCATGCAGTCTTGAAACAGAATCTAGGTTATTCAGCCCCTCTATCTGTTTGCAATATCATTCCTGGTGAACAAGAAGTGCCCCCCGCAAAATATTTCACCAAGCTAGTTTTGTTTTAAACTATGCACCGGTGACTTCCTGCTATGTTGAAAGGTCCTTCTGGGCCTACAAGAGAATGTTATCGGGTCAGCGCCAAAACATCACAATTGAAAACATGGCCTTGGTGACATCCTGCACATCACGATAAAAAAAATGAGTATACTATTTGTGTTACTTAATAGGGGTATAAAGACAGATTCTATAGTAAGATTATTTAGTCGTCGTCGTCGTCGTAATCTGTTTACCCTCCAGGGATCGCACCTCTACCGCTTCAAGGGCAGTGTCCTGGAGCTTCAGACTCTGGGTCGGTGGATACAACTGGGGAGGATGACCAGTACCTCGCCCAGGCGGCCTCACCTGTTATGCTGAACAGGGGCCTTGCGGGGGGATGGGAAGATTGGAAGGGACAGACAAGGAAGTGAGAAGGAAGCGGCCGTGGCCTTCAGTTAGGTACCATGCCGGCATTTGCCAGGAGGAGAAGCGGGAAACTACGGAAAACCACTTCCAGGATGGCTGAGGTGGGAATCGAATCCACCTCTGCTCAGTTGACCTCCCGAGGCTGAGTGGAATCGGTTCCAGCCCACGTACCACTTTTCAAATTTCGTGACAGAGCCGGGAATCCAACGCGGGCCTCCGAGGTTGGCAGCTAATCACACTAACCACTACGCCACAGAGGCGAACAACTTTATTTAGTAACATTTACTTATTTATTTCATTTTCAGGGCATCAGAAAATTAGCTGCAGCAATGCATTGTGTAATACACTCCCCGATTTACAGTGCATAACATTATTTGTAAATATTTTAATTATTTTGATCATGCTTTTACTTTGATTTTTAATACTGTAATAAATAAAATGCAATAGACTATATAAATTATCTAAAGTAACAATGACCAATTTTTTATAAGATATGAAGGTACTTATAACAATGTTACTGTCTCATATCACAATCGTAAGTCAGAATAAAAGGAATGTGCGAACATATTTGTAAATATAGTGCATTAATACTAATATATATTTAATTACATATTTCACCGATATTGACTACATTTTAATTATCATATATCGCATTTTTATTATATTAAAGAGAAAAGGGCCCTATGAGCACAATACGGTGGGGATGCCTACGCGAGACGGTCAAGGCAGCACGCTTTACCTGGAAGAAAATGGGTTCAATTTCTCGTCAGAAAGTCGGAAAGTTTCGAAACGAGGCACATGAACCTTGAGATCATTCAGCCTCCACCAAAAAAGAGTACCAGGTTAATTCCTGGGGGACTACCTATCTCTGAAAGTGATAGCATATACCATCCACTGCTCTAGGGGCTTGCAAGCCTGTACAGTGAAAGCTTTGGTTCATATGGTGTGCTATGATCATTTAATGAGAACTTTAGAAACTGGACATTATTGAACATTTCATAGTTTGTAGTTAGGGTCCGATACGAATGCACATTTCTCTTGAGCAAACAGCGGTTTACCGAGCGCATTGGCCATACGATTAAGGTCGCGTAGCTGTGAGCTTGCGTTCGGGAGATGGTGGTCTCGAGTCCCACTGACAACAACACTGAAGATGGTTTTCCGTGGTTTCCCATTTTCACACCAGGTAAATTCTGGGACTGTACCTTTATTTAGGCCTTGGCTACTATCTTACCATTCCTAGTCCTTTCCCACCGTAGCGTCACCAAAAATAATTGCACCTCTAGATATAATATTTGTTGTGGGTATCCACAGGGTTTGTATTTACATAGGAGGTGATATATGTTTTGATAATAATTGCAATTAAATCTGATAAAATATTAAAATCGAGGAACATACAATACAGTTCACTCATTGAATGACTATAGTGTGTAAAGAGCAACCTACCACCACAGCCGAGCCTGGGAAGCCGAAGTAGAGGAATTTCGATTCTGGACAGGGTGTCATTCGGTGGATAATCTCAGTAGAGTTTCCCTTGCTTCTTCCCTTTTCACTTCAGGAAAATGCTAGGATTGAACTCTGTTCAGGTCCGCGGTTACTTACCACAATTACCGCACCCAATAATTACCGACTGGCAAGCAGACTGTTCCAAGTCCTTGCAATGAATCAACACAGCTCGTAACAAAGCAGTCATCTCCATACAGACCATGTACACCCGTGGAGAGATAAGAGGTGAAGATTTCCTCCCGGTACTAAATAAGATAGAATGATGGCTCCATGTCCCCAAGAATTAAACCCCATGATGCTACAACCTGATGGATCATGGCCTACCAAGCGACTACGAGGGTACGCGTGGTCAGCGTGACGAATACCCTCGGTCATTATTCTTGGCTTTCTAGACCGATGTCACTATATCGCTGTTAGATAGCTCACACGTGGGCTGAGTGGATCTCGAACCAGCCATCAGTTCCTGGTAAAAATCACTGATCTGGCCAGGAATCGAACCCAAGGCCTCTCGATAAGAGGCAGGCTCGTTCCTCTACAGCGCGGCGCCACCTTTTCAAGAATGTGCGTGGTAGGGTCTATTCATTTCTGACGTAGGCTAATCACCAGAAGTGGTCGTTGAATTTCTAATTTGTTTCGACTTCCTAAAGCGGAATCTGGAAGAACCAAACACACCTGACCAGGGAGATAATGTTACCCTCTATGCAGCCCGCACTACCCCCTCAGGGTGGGAATGAAAACCTTCAGTAGGATAGGACAACCATGCATATCTTACACTGACTGACAGAGCAAATGCAACACCAAGAAGGAGTGGTCAGAACTTTATGCCAATTGCAGAGTAGACTGACGTCACTGAGGTATGCTCATGATGTGAAATGCGCCGCTGTGCTGCGCACGTAGCGAACGATAAATGGGACACGGCGTTGGCCAATGGCCCACTTCGTACCGTGATTTCTCAGCCGACAGTCATTGTAGAACGTGTTGTCGTGTGCCACAGGACACGTGTATAGCTAAAAATGCCAGGCCGCCGTCAACGGAGGCATTTCCAGCAGACAGACGACTTTACGAGGGGTATGGTGATCGGGCTGAGAAGGGCAGGTTGGTCGCTTCGTCAAATCGCAGCCGATACCCATAGGGATGTGTCCACGGTGCAGCGCCTGTGGCGAAGATGGTTGGCGCAGGGACATGTGGCACGTGCGAGGGGTCCAGGCGCAGCCCGAGTGACGTCAGCACGCGAGGATCGGCGCATCCGCCGCCAAGCGGTGGCAGCCCCGCACGCCACGTCAACCGCCATTCTTCAGCATGTGCAAGACACCCTGGCTGTTCCAATATCGACCAGAACAATTTCCCGTCGATTGGTTGAAGGAGGCCTGCACTCCCGGCGTCCGCTCAGAAGACTACCATTGACTCCACAGCATAGACGTGCACGCCTGGCATGGTGCCGGGCTAGAGCGACTTGGATGAGGGAATGGCGGAACGTCGTGTTCTCCGATGAGTCACGCTTCTGTTCTGTCAGTGATAGTCACCGCAGACGAGTGTGGCGTCGGCGTGGAGAAAGGTCAAATCCGGCAGTAACTGTGGAGCGCCCTACCGCTAGACAACGCGGCATCATGGTTTGGAGCGCTATTGTGTATGATTCCACGTCACCTCTAGTGCGTATTCAAGGCACGTTAAATGCCCACCGCTACGTGCAGCATGTGCTGCGGCCGGTGGCACTCCCGTACCTTCAGGGGCTGCCCAATGCTCTGTTTCAGCAGGATAATGCCCGCCCACACACTGCTCGCATCTCCCAACAGGCTCTACGAGGTGTACAGATGCTTCCGTGGCCAGCGTACTCTCCGGATCTCTCACCAATCGAACACGTGTGGGATCTCATTGGACGCCGTTTGCAAACTCTGCCCCAGCCTCGTACGGACGACCAACTGTGGCAAATGGTTGACAGAGAATGGAGAACCATCCCTCAGGACACCATCCGCACTCTTATTGACTCTGTACCTCGACGTGTTTCTGCATGCATCGCCGCTCGCGGTGGTCCTACATCCTACTGAGTCGATGCCGTGCGCATTGTGTAACCTGCATATCGGTTTGAAATAAACATCAATTATTCGTCCGTGCCGTCTCTGTTTTTTCCCCAACTTTCATCCCTTTCGAACCACTCCTTCTTGGTGTTGCATTTGCTCTGTCAGTCAGGGTATTTAACCTTCTTAGCTAAGCCACCTCCTGAACCGAACCAAACCAAACCAAACCAAATCAAACTTAACCAAACTCCATGGCACTAAGTCCTGATAAGCCTTGACGTACCAAGAGACCGCTGCTCAGCCTGAAGGCCTGCAGATTACGAATGATGCGTGATCAGCGCGAAGAATCTTCTCGACCGTTATCTTTGTTTCTGGGTCGGGGCCACCATCTCGCCGTGGGATAACTCCTCAATTGTTCTCACGTACACTGGGAGGGCCTCGAACTAGCCTTTAGATGGAGGTAAAAGTCCCTGACCTCGCCGGGAATCGAACCAGGGGCGTCCGGACAAGAGACAGCCTAGCTACCCCTACACCGTGGGGTCTAGGGGAAGTACCTAGGGTTGATAAATTTATTGTTTTCTCCCTTAAAACAACAATTATCAACACCATAAACAGCCTCCTTGTGAACAAAATGTTTGCTAATAAATGTTATCAGTCAGTTATTCAATTACATTAACTCCATATTCTTTGAAGAATCGAAGGCAATTTTCTCGGTAAGGTTAACGGTAACCTTCGAACTTTGGAATGAAATGCAACGAGGATGAAAGCATGCAGGGTGATATGTAAGTGAGCTTCAAGGAGCAAGGTAACGTGGCTGAATGAGGTCAATCTCGTTAATATTAGTAGAAACTGGACACTGGAGTACCCAGGTACAGAACTCAACTATTAGTCCACATGTACTCATGAATTTTGAACGTCAGTTAGGTCATTCTGAGTCTGAGCAGGCGGCCAGCTAACGTGAGAAACTCTGAAAGAACTTCAAATTTCAAAATATCGCAAACACTTCTGATTGTCCTGATAGCTCATTAGGTGAATGGGTTAGTTACTTCTAGAATTCTTGACGTTACTGGATGGAGAAATTGTTGTTACTGTCGTTGTATTCCACTTAAGGTGTTGGAGCCATGTGATTGTCAGTTCTCAGTAATATTTTGGATAAGTAAAAGTAAACTCGTGTCCTCATCCCGAGGTGGTGCAGCTCTTTTCAGGCACATCTATAATGGGGAAGGAGACGGGGTGCCGTTACCAGCATATACCAGCCCCCCTGCCGTTATTAAATTTCTGGCAGTACCACGAATCGAACCCGGACCCTAGAGGACGGCAACTAATAACACTAACGCTTACGCCACGGAAGCGGACAATATTTTGGATTATAACTGTTAGGTTCTTCGTCTTGGAAATAAATACATTTATAAACTACCTGATAAAGAAAAACATATGATAACAGATTTATACCTGCAAAAGAAACAATGAATACTGATATCACATTGTTTCTTGTTCGGGGATCTTGTAAATGTATGCATGCTATTCATAAATTAGATTCGGCAGCCTGAAGAAACTAACAGTTATAAATTAAATGAGTCGACCCACCATTTTTTAAAACTGAAAAGAGATGGCTTCAGATATCACCTAATAATAATAATAATAATAATAATAATAATAATAATAATAATAATAATAATAATAATAATAATAATAATATCCACACCTGTTGTGTAGTGGTTAGTGTGGTTAGTTGCCACCCCCGGAGGCCCGGGTTCGATTCCCGGCTCTGCCACGCAATTTGGAAAGTGGTACGAGGGTTGGAACGGGGTCCACTTAGCCCCGGGAGGTCAACTGAGTAGAGGGGGTTCGATTCCCACCTCAGCCATCCTTGAAGTGGTTTTCCGTGATTTCCTACTTCGCGTCCAGGCAAATGCTGGGATGGTACCAAGCGTAAAGCCACGGCCGCTACCGTCCCTCTTCCATGTATATCCCTTCCGACCTCCCCCCCCCGTCCACAAGGCCCCTGTTCAGCATAGCAGGTGAGGCCGCCTGGGCGAGATACTGGTTCTTCTTCCCAGTTGTAGCCCCGACCCAAAGTCTCTCACACTCCAGGACGCTGCCCTTGAGGCGGTAGAGGTGGGATCCCTCGCTGAGTCCGAGGGAAAAGCCAACCCTGGAGGGTAAACAGAATAAGAAAGAAATAATGATAATATTTTGGGTGCGAAACCTGGCTTATTTTAGTGATACACAGAGTTATTCAGCTAAATTATCCACCTCAAATAACTCGTGATCCGTTCAAGGTATCGACATCCTGTTTTAACCGTCAGTAATTCTACCAATGGGCTCATAATTGGATTTACTGTAATTTTTCATGGCGTCAATTCCTTCTGAGATAATGGTAATTTGTTTTTTGTAAATGGAACTATACTTTTTTCTACGCATACGCTTGAACTTATTACAAATTCAACACCTTGATTATTTTGAAAATCGGACAAGTTCTTCTCGAAAGAATGTGATGTATTCAAACGTGTTTCATTTGCCAGCTGGGGACTGCCCTGTTCGAATCGCACTACGTATCAAACGAGCTAGCCGATGAAATACAGAGCTGCTTCACCTTCTCCTGTCAGAGAAGCATTTTCTCTACTGTGCTTTTGAATATACTATGATAAAATGTATGATTTAACACGTTTAATATCGCCGTAGGTAACAAGTGAAAGAAAAGCAGTTATGCGACGGGTCTCTTTTCCTAATCCGACTTCCCTTAGTCAACCCTTGTCCTTTTCTGATCCGACGGTATTACAGTAGGCTACCGCTCAAAAGTTTAGGACCACGTTAAAAAATTATCTAGAACCTAACATTTTGCTACTAGACCTTTGTACTTTTTTCCTGAGCTCTCGCATCTAATATGATATACGTCGCCTGATTTCAGTGATTGACGCTAAGAATTGTTGGAAGGTCACATCGGAAAGTCAACATTTTTTTTTTTTGGAAATATTATGTGCTATATACCCTAATTGGTTTCAAGTATTACCACCAAGATTCTTTCATAGACTTATTAATAGTTGGGGGTTATTTTTTGTATAGATATAAAAATTCCGAAAATATGCGACACCGATTTTTGTGCGTTTTGTTTCAAACCAGCGCTAAAATTGTCAATTTCTCCTTGACCGAGCTCGATAGCTGCAGTCGTTTAAGTGCGGCCAGTGTCCAATATTCAGGAGATAGTTGGTTCGAACCCCATTGTCGGCAGCCCTGAAGATGGTTTTCCGTGTTTTCCCATTTTCAGACCAGGCAAATGCTGGGGCTGTACCTTAATTAAGGCCACGGCCGCTTACTTCCCACTCCAAGCCCCTTCCTGTCCCGTCGTCGCCATAAGACCTATCTGTGTCGGTGCGACGCGACGTAAAGCAACTTGCAGAAAAAAAAATTCTCATTGTTCTTACATAGGTCTTAGTGTGAGCTATCGGCATCAGAAATGTGTTCTTGGACGCCATCCGCAGAGTGCAAATGAGACTATCAGGGCAAATAAGTGTGACCCCGATAGCTCGTCTTGAGACCTTGGGCCACACATGACAATGGCAAAGAAAAATCGACCATTTTGGCCCTGGTTCGAAAATAATGACACACGCAAAAAAAAAAAACGGTGCCGCATATTTTCGGAATTTTTATATTTATACTAAAATGGCCCCCACCTATTGCTAAGTCTACAAAAAATCTAGGCGGTGATACTTGCAACCAATTAGAGTATATAGTACATTATATTACCAACTTGATTTTTTGATGTGACCTTCCAAGAGTTAAAATGTTATTTCTACAGTATTTGGACTAACTCAATCAAATCAGGCGATATATATATCGTATTAGACGTAAGAGATCAGAAAGAAAATTACAGAGGTCTAGTGGCACAATTTTAGGTTCTAGATGGCATTTCGTGGTTTCTTTATATGGTCCTAAACTTATGACCGGTACTGTAGGTTTGCGAAGCCTAGATGTTCGATTCCCGGCTCTGCCACAAAATTTGGAAAGTGATACGAGGGTTGGAACGGGGTCCACTTAGCCCCGGGAGGTCAACTGAGTAGAGAGGGTTCGATTCCCACCTCAGCCATCCTTGAAGTGGTTTTCCGTGATTTCCTACTTCGCGTCCAGGCAAATGCTGGGATGGTACCAAACGTAAAGCCACGGCCGCTACCGTCCCTCTTCCATGTATATCCCTTCCGACCCTCCCCCCACAAGGCCCCTATTCAGCGTAGCAGGTGAGGCAGCCTGGGCGAGATACTGGTTCTTCTTCCCAGTTGTATCCCCGACCCAAGGTCTCTCACACTCCAGGACGCTGCCCTTGAGGCGGTAGAGGTGGGATCCCTCGCTGAGTCCGAGGGAAAAGCCAACCCTGGAGGGTAAACAGAATAAGAAAGAAATAATGATAATATTTTGGGTGCGAAACCTGGCTTATTTTAGTGATACACAGAGTTATTCAGCTAAATTGTCCACCTCAAATAACTCGTGATCCGTTCAAGGTATCGACATCCTGTTTTAACCGTCAGTAATTCTACCAATGGGCTCATAATTGGATTTACTGTAATTTTTCATGGCGTCAATTCCTTCTGAGATAATGGTAATTTGTTTTTTGTAAATGGAACTATACTTTTTTCTACGCATACCCTTGAACGTATTACAAATTCAACACCTTGATTATTTTGAAAATCGGACAAGTTCTTCTCGAAAGAATGTGATGTATTCAAACGTGTTTCATTTGCCAGCTGGGGACTGCCCTGTTCGAATCGCACTACGTATCAAACGAGCTAGCCGATGAAATACAGAGCTGCTTCACCTTCTCCTGTCAGAGAAGCATTTTCTCTACTGTGCTTTTGAATATACTATGATAAAATGTATGATTTAACACGTTTAATATCGCCGTAGGTAACAAGTGAAAGAAAAGCAGTTATGCGACGGGTCTCTTTTCCTAATCCGACTTCCCTTAGTCAACCCTTGTCCTTTTCTGATCCGACGGTATTACAGTAGGCTACCGCTCAAAAGTTTAGGACCACGTTAAAAAATTATCTAGAACCTAACATTTTGCTACTAGACCTTTGTACTTTTTTTCCTGAGCTCTCGCATCTAATATGATATACGTCGCTTGATTTCAGTGATTGACGCCAAGAATTGTTGGAAGGTCACATCGGAAAGTCAACATTTTTTTTGGAAATATTATGTGCTATATACTCTAATTGGTTTCAAGTATTACCACCAAGATTCTTTCATAGACTTATTAATAGTTGGGGGTTATTTTTTGTATAAATATAAAAATTCCGAAAATATGCGACACCGATTTTTGTGCGTTTTGTTTCAAACCAGCGCTAAAATTGTCAATTTCTCCTTGACCGAGCTCGATAGCTGCAGTCGTTTAAGTGCGGCCAGTGTCCAATATTCGGGAGATAGTTGGTTCGAACCCCACTGTCGGCAGCCCTGAAGATGGTTTTCCGTGTTTTCCCATTTTCAGACCAGGCAAATGCTGGGGCTGTACCTTAATTAAGGCCACGGCCGCTTACTTCCCACTCCTAGCCCCTTCCTGTCCCGTCGTCGCCATAAAATCTATCTGTGTCGGTGCGACGCGACGTAAAACAACTTGCAGAAAAAATTCTCATTGTTCTTACATAGGTCTTAGTGTGAGCTATCGGCATCAGAAATGTGTTCTTGGACGCCATCCGCAGAGTGCAAATGAGACTATCAGGGCAAATAAGTGTGACCCCGATAGCTCGTCTTGAGACCTTGGGCCACACATGACAAAGGCAAAGAAAAATCAACCATTTTGGCCGTGGTTCGAAAAAAATAAAACACGCAAAAAACGGTGCCGCATATTTTCGGAATTTTTATATTTATACTAAAATGGCCCCCTCCTATTGCTAAGTCTACAAAAAATCTGGGCGGTGATACTTGCAACCAATCAGAGTATATAGTACATTATATTACCAACTTGATTTTTTGATGTGACCTTCCAAGGGTTAAAATTTTATTTCTACAGTATTTGGACTAACTCAATCAAATCAGGAGACATATATCGTATTAGATGTGAGAGATCAGAAAGAAAATTACAGAGGTCTAGCGGCACAATTTTAGGTTCTAGATGACATTTCGTGATTTCTTTATGTGGTCCTAAACTTATGACCGGTACTGTAGGTTTGCGAAGCCTAGATGTCCTTTCTGATGTCATCACGTATGGTTTTCTTTTTTCCTAATGTTAGCACTAACTTAGGGGGATTTTCGGTGAAGATAGGTTAGGAAAGGACTAGGAGCGGGAAGGCAGTGGTCATGGCCTTAATTCAAGTAAAAAAGAAATGGCAAACCACAGAGAAACATCTTCAGGGCTGCCGATTGTGGGGTTCGCACCTACCATCTCTCGAACGCAAGTTAACATCTAAGTGGCCCTCACCAGTCAGCTAGCTCGTTCGGTCATGGATAATAATGAAGTCTCATAGAACCCGTCGCATATCCGCTTTCCATTTACCTGTTACCTATGGCGATATTAAACGTGTTAAATCACACACTTTATCATAGTTTATTTCAGTAGCGAGAATACCTACTGTACGAATAATGGACTTGTCTTTGGATCGCTAGGTTCTAATAAGTTACCAAATAGCGGAGGGTTTCTGGAAAAATACCGTGGAATTTATATCACTGTCTTCACCTAGTCTTAGAATAAAATAATGATGTCCCCTATGAGTGTACGATCTATGAGCGGACTAGAGAACCAGAGTTGCTCGATTCCCGATCTCGCGGCATTTTACAGGCATTCTCAATGTGAGCTTCCCCAACCACTCCAGAAATGTTTTAACATACTTGATTTCCGAAGTCGTCTTTTGCAGTTTCAGTCCCAGGTCTTGTAAATACACATATCAGCTCTGACAACACAGTGAGGTTTCACGCACGTATCTAGCACACAGGATGTCGTCTCCAGACTATAAAGAAAACTGCAATTTAAATACCATCACGATGTTCTGATGACATTCCAAACGATTTAGCAAGATGCCTCGAGTTACTCAACGTAGAAATAACATTAGCACCATGGTCACCGCTAGCAGACACGTGTTATTCAACGGCAGACACGAAGTCTCCTCAGAATGAGCCTTTTCATCACCAGAGAGAGTCTCACACAACTGGAGTTTTCAACAAGAAAAATAAACTTCAGGTCCAGTCTGAGATGCTATCCGGACTGTAGGTGGGAGACGTCGGTAAACACATATTCAGCACAGAAATACTGATTAAATCCTACAACTTGAAAGTGCGGTTTTATTGTTATTTGTATTTATTTATTTCCACAACTGCTCTCCTTAAGGAGAACTTGAACACATAATGTCATCTTCGGGCGTTTTTCCTCTTTTCTTCCCAATATCTCGTCATCCTCTCCGAATGCTTCCTCTTCCGCTCCTCTGTCCACTTTTTCCGAGGTTGTCGTAATATTCATGACTCAAATTTTACATTTGTGATTTTATTTCGGCACTCGGTGTGGTCCTCGAGATTCGCTATGTTGATCTGTTGTAAGTCCCTCTGAACCTCTTTTAGCCATTCCGTACCACATTTACTCCTTGTTACGATGTTGAGTAGTGTCTTTGCCGTTCTGGAGTTGTCCATTCTGTAAATGTATGTGCTTTGGTCGGCATTTTCTGATTTCATCCGTAATAGTGATTATCTTCTCATGGAGGTCGTTCTGCGGTCTCTTCATCCAGATGCCATTTGTCTTGACTGCCCCATAAATCTTCCGAAGAATATTTCGTTCCCGTTTTTCTATGTCCTTAATTTTAGAATTAGCGTCGATCACCATTGTTTCAGCTCAATAGGTTGCTTCTGGAAGAATTATTTTATAGTGCCGTAATTTTTCATCTATCGAAATGCTTTACTTGTTATAGGGAACCCACGTTAGCTTGTAGGCCTTCTGTAGCTTGGTGATTCTTTGTTCATTGGCGATCCGGTTTAGTCCTGAGGACTGTATAGTTTCACCGAGGTATTTAAAATGACTTACTTGTCCGATTTTACTGTATTGTGTGATTATAGGGGATTTATTTTCTGACCGTCTTTCCACATACTGGGTTTTCTCATAAGAGATTTATAGTCCGGTTTTATGCGCAATTTCATGTAGTTTTTTCACTGCATGTATCGCTTCAGTTCTGTTGTCTGTAATAATTGCAATGTCGTCCGCGAAAGCGAGACACTTGAATATAATTCGGTTCTCTTTTTTTGATACCTAGTTGGATGCCCTTTACATGAGGTTCCCATTCTCTAATGATCTTTTCTAGGACAATATTGAAAAGGATAGGAGATAGTCCGTCCCCTTGTCGGACTCCAGTTTTTATTTCTAAGGCCTCCGATATTTCGCCCATAAATTTCACTTTGGACACTGTTCCTGTAAGTGTCTGTTCAATGATGTTTCGAGTCTTTCTATCAATCCCGAATTCTTCCATGATTTTGAAGAGGGTTTCACGGTCTACTGAGCCATATGCCTTTCTGAAGTCGGTAAATTTAATCACTGTATTTCCGCGTTTCCTCATTTGTAGTATCGTATTCAAGCTCCAGATCTGTTCAACACATGATCGTCCTTTTCTGAATCCGGCTTGGTAGTCACCAATTAGTGGATTTGCTTGCGGTTCTATCCTGTTTAAAATTGCTTTGGAGAGGATTTTGTAAGCAACCAGGAGCAACGAGATTCCTCTGTAATTGTTGATGACCGTCTTGTCACCCTTTTTGTGTAAGGGATGAATTAGAGCACATTTCCAGTCTTCTGGTATAGCCTACGCTCTGTCGTCCATATGTCTGAAATTATGTTATGAAGTTTCTGCTTTAGTGTAGGATCGTTTAGTTTCCAAAGTTCAGCAATGATCCCTTCTTCTCCTGGTGCTTTGTTGTTTTTAAGCTGCTTGATGATATCTTCAATTTCGCCGAGGTCGGGGGCTTGTGAGTCAGGGTGTGTGAACACCGGAGTGGTGAAGGCAAGTTTTGCATGGGGTGGTTCGCAGATAAGAGGGGAGTTGAAGTGTTGGGATAAGATTTTGCAGTTATTTATTATGTTGGTTTCCAATGATCCTTCGGGTTTCATGAAGCACAGGCTGGGAACTTGATATCCCTGTAGAGTCTATCTAAACGTCTTGTAGAAACATCTTGTATTATTTTAGGTGAAATCCTGCTGAATTTCTTGGTGTCGGTTGTTATCATATCCTCGTTTTCCTTTCCTAATTATTTTTGAGGCATATTTTTGAATTTGAAGAAAGTTCTCCCAGTTTTCCTCGGTCTTGTGACTGCTAAACTTCTTCCACGCAGTTATACGGTTGTCAATTGGCTGATCGCAAATTGCGTTCCACCAGCGATGTTTCCTGGTTCGAGGGGAACCCAGAGCCAATTCCCTCCCAGGAAGTGGAAGTCTCGTTTACATATATTTCGACTTCCAGAAGTTGACTCGAATCCACGTCTTTTCGGGTGAGTTGAGTGCGCTTACCGCCCCCGCTAGGCAGCCTGCTCAACGCATTGCATACGAATGGGAATTGTACGACAACATTACGAGTCCCGCTATGTGAGACATGACTTAATAAAAGTTACGCCCTCGGGTAGCGACTACAGCTTGTACTCGTAATTGAGAAGCTTGAGATACACAGGAATACCGGAAGTAATGGGGTATCTTCTTACGTAAATAAATTAAATTAAATCGGATGTTTTAGCAAAACAAACCTCTTAGGCCAGTATTGGACGTCACATGGTTGGTGTGACGGATCCTTCCACCGTTGATTGCAGTTTCAGAGACATATAGCTCCTAAGTTTTCCCCGTGAGGGTGAATGTGCCCCGTTGAATACCATAATGCCAGTAATAAAAATAAAGGACAGTGCCAGTTAAACACTCTTTTCACAGGAAAAGAACAATAATCACTTTTTGCATACTTGTTAATCAAATAACCATAGTCACATAATCAAATTGAAGACCGAACGCAGTTACTGAGGAGCCAAGCTCTGAATTCGAGAGACGCGTGTGTTCAAACCCCACCGTCGACTGCTATGAGAATGATTTTCTGTGCTTCCCATTTTCACTTCCAGGCAAATACCGAGACAGTTCCCATTCATGGGTCACAGCTCATTCCTTCCACCTTCTTACCCAATTTCTTTCACCAGCATTCATTTCATCTTCATTAACTTCTCAACTGAGGTTGGAGTTAGGAAGGGCATCCGGTCGTAAAACATGTCATATAATTTAATCTCGCCTCATCCCCGACATACATACACATAACAGAATTGAAGCCACATTTAAGTAATGATTGTACCGTTCCTATTTCCTAGAATGAAACCGTACAAAAATCATTTTTATATCAGTCTTGATGGGAACCTCCATGGCTCAGGCGGCAGCACGTCGGCCTCTCACCGCTGGGTTCCATGGTTCAAATCCCGGGCACTACATGTGAGATTTGTGTTGGACAAAGCGGAGGCGGGACAGGTTTCTCTCCGGGTACTCCGGTTTTCCCTATCATCTTTCATTCCATCAACAGTCTCCATTATCATTTCATTTCATCTATCAGTCATTAATCACTGCCCCAGAGGAGTGCGACAGGCCTCGGCAGCCGGCACAATTCCTATCCTCGCCACAAGATGGGGGCTTCATTCATTCCATCCCTGACCCGGTGAATGACTTGAAAGCAGGTTGTAGGTTTTCATTTTCATCAATCTTGGTGCTGCACTTGTTCACAGGCTATGCACATACTGGGTGCAACATTTTTCTTAGATCGTATCATGTAGGAGCGTGGACGTTAGAACACTTGGTTATCTCTTGTTTATAACCAACTGACTGTGACAATTTAAGATCGATCATGGGTCAGTGGTTGGGATCTCCATCTCTGAACAAAGTCCCGCACGTTGGTGCTTTACGGAGCCCATCATTGTAACCATAAACTGTAGGGGCAAAGAAAACGTTGCCATCAGCATCGCGCAATTAGTCTATGCTAATATTGTTGTGGACATTTCCCCGACATTTTGAGGTCACCACTTTGAGGCACGTATTCATTGGTATGTTGGAGCACGTTCTAGGGACGCAAGGGAATGACGGCACATGTCAATTCGCGAGGTCTTTCAACTCCGAATGTGCCCACAGTAGAACCTAGCCGTGTACCCTAGCATGGGAGTGACGAGGACGAGGTCGACAAAGAAATCGGTTGTTGACATCGTTGAAAGCACCACACGACGTCTAGTTCACTGCGAAATATTAGCTGCTAATTGCCTTAGGATGATGCAAAAATTATCTGTCTCTGTTTAGGAAGATAACTGAATGGAATACACTTCTCTCTCGCTCACGGATAACTACCAACTGGGGACAGAGTGTCCAATTATTGTAATCAGAATTAGTACATGGAGTTAGTTTCTATAATATAAAACATTAAAAATATTGTCCGACTCGTTGGCTGAACGGTCAGCGTACTGGCCTTCGGTTCAGAAGGTCCCGGGTTCGATTCCCGGCCGGGTCGGGGATTTTAACCTTAATTGGTTAATTCCAATGGCACGGGGGCTGGGTGTATGTGTTGTCTTCATCATCATTTCATCCTCATCACGACGCGCAGGTCGCCTACAGGCGTCAAATAGAAAGACCTGCACCTGGCGAGCCGAACCCGTCCTGGGATATCCCGGCACTAAAAGCCATACGACATTTCATTAAAAATATTCCCAAAAAATGCAAAGTCATCTCTCTATAGGGCATGAAGGCTCCTGGAGGAGTGGATGGTAAAGGCTTCCACTATCCATAACATCAGCACTTGATGGGGTAGAGTGGTTAGCTCTACGCCCGATCGCCTTTGCCCACAAGACTCATTTTTGATGTAGGCTGAGTGAACCTCAGGGCCATGTGCACCTCCGGAAGTGGAAATCTCGTTTTCTTAAATTTTACGACTTCCTGACGGGGAATCGAATCCACGCCCTTCCGGGTGAACCGAGCACGCCTTCACCGCCTCGGCCAGGCAGACCCTCTAAAGTTATTCCCATTAACAAAATCTTCTTCTCCTTCTTCTACCGCTTTTCCCACACATGTGGGGTCGTGGGTGCGAACTGTGTTGCACATGTGGATTTGGCCCTGTTTTACGTCCGGGCGCCCTTCCTGACGCCAACCTTATGGGGAAGGATGTAATCGCTAGTGCGTGTTTCTGTGGTGGTTGGTAGTGTAGTGTGTTGTCTGTATATGAAGAGAAAAGTGTTCGAACAAACACAAACACCCAGTCTCCGAGCCAGAAGAATTATTCAAACACGATTAAAATAGCCGACCCGGCCGGGAATCCAACCCGGGAACCTCTTAACCGAAGGCCTCAACGCTGACCATTCAGCCAGTGAGTCATTCCAATTGACAGAACGTTACAATAATAATTAAAATAAATATTTTCAATTAATCTGTTTACCCTTCAGTGTTGGTTCTTCCCCCGGACTCGGCGAGGGATCCCACCTCTACTGCCTCAAGGACAGTGTCCTGGAGCGTGAGATATTTGGTCGTCGATAAAAATGGGGAAGAAGACCGGTACCTCACCTTGGCAGCCTCAGCTGCTGTGCAGAACAGGGGCCTTGCGAGGACATGGGAAGATTGGAAGAGATACGCAAGGAAAGAAGCTCGGTACCATCGCGGCATTTGCCTGGAGAAGAAGTAGGAAACCACGTAAAACCACTTCCAAGATGGCCAAGGTGGGAAACGACCCCCTCTACTCTGCTGACCTTCCGAGGCTGAGAGGACGCCGTTTCAGTTGCCATGCCACTTCTCAAATTTCGTGGTAGAGCCACGAATCGAATCCGGGTCTCCACGGGTGGCAGCTAATCACACTAACCACTAGGCCTACACCACAGAGGCGGACATAATTTACTAGTATGTATCATATAAATACTGTTTGAACTATATTTAACAGTTAGACGAAGACTTTGGGGTATTTCCTAGAATTCACCAAGTTACAGGTTCTGCGGTACCGCCTAGCATATGCTTACTACTAGCTACAAGTAGGCCTATGTTCTGTTTTCCACCTTGTCCAGATTTTCCCACATTCCGTTGATAATATTACATAGTTATGTTGTTCTTCATAGTTTCTCAAACAAAATATCACGATAGATTTTGAGGCTATCTTGGTAGATGAACTAATGCGTATGAATGCAAATTTCCTTAGATGAAGCCAGAAATGTGTAGATGCAAGTGGAAGACATTTTCAACATCTTCTGTGACAATGAGAGACATTATTTTACTTTGATTATGCGTTATTATGTGTGCTATTATTTACATGCGACCGAGCTCGATAGCTGCAGTCGCTTAAGTGCGGCCAGTATCCAGTATTCGGGAGATAGTGGGTTCGAACCCCACTGTCGGCAGCCCTGAAAATGGTTTTCCGTGGTTTCCCATTTTCACACCAGGCAAATGCTGGGGCTGTACCTCAATTAAGGCTACGGCCGCTTCCTTCCCACTCCTAGCCCTTTCCTATCCCATCGTCGCCATAAGACCTGTCTGTGTCGGTGCGACGTAAAGCAACTAGTAAAAAAAAAATTACATGCGATTCATACGGGCGCTCTCCCGGCCCCAAGCTTAGTGAGTTGCCATGTGCTCGTCTGACCAGCTCGCCCATCTACCCACTGCGCTGCGCCGGTCCCACTTTGAGTGAAAGACCCTGTATATCGGACATACAGCTGAGAAATTAGATTTTCTAAAACTGCATTACGTAAAAATTTTCGATACAGCGAATATTAACGGAGAAATTTTATATTTCTCGTTTATCCCTCCTTGATATCTATGCCAATGTATAAGTTTTAAAAACCAGAGCATAACGCCCAATTCGGCTATCCCTGAACACAAATGCTGTTCATCTATTTTCCAGGAATGTTGTAACAAACAAACAAACAAACAAACAAACAAACAAACAAACAAACAAACAAACAAACAAACAAACAGAAAAAATTAAACTAACCCACTTTCGAATTTTATATTACCAATCCAAGATTTAAATTTTGAAGGGAACAGACAAAATTCCACTTTTATTTCTACAGATTACGAACATATGTCCACCTCGTACAACTCGTGAACCATTCTGACTTGATTTTCAGTAATGCTACCAAGGGGCTCGTAATCGAAAGTGCAGTGCTTTTCTTTTTTCTTTTTTTTTTTTTTCTATTTGCTTTACGTCGCACCGACACCGATAGGTCTTATGGCGACGATGGGACAGGAAAGGCCTAGGAATAGGAAATAAGCGGACGTGGCCTTAATTAAGGCACAGCCCAAGCATTTGCCTGGTGTGAAGATGGGAAACCACGGAAACCATCTTCAGGGCTGCCGACAGTGTGGTTCGAACCCACTATCTCCCGGATGCGAGCTCACAGCTGCGCGCCCCTCACCGCACGGCCAACTCGCCCGGTGCAGCACTTTTCAAGAGCGTTTACTTCTTCTGAGGTAACGGTAACGGAGATATTACTTAAACTACCTTCCGTAACAGGCTATCATTGAACTAAAATGAAAATGAACGCATAACCTCTACCAGTGAGTTAAAATTAGCCAGATTTGTATGTAAGCGACTGAACAATCTCTCCCATAATAAATTTTAAGCAGGGCTGAGTGGCTCAGACGGTTGGGGCGATGGCCTTCTAACCCCAACTTGGGCAGGATCGATCCTGGCTTAGTCCGGTGGTTGTTGAAGGTGCTCAAATACGTCAGCCTCGTGTCGGTAGATTTACTGGCACGTAAAAGAATTCCTGAGGGACTAAATTCCGGCACCTCACCGTCTCCGAAAACCGTAAAAGTAGTTAGAGGGAAGTAAAGCAAATTTTTAAAAAAAATACATTTTAAGAACAATCTACTCGCGTCTGTAGTTCAATTGAAGCCATATTTAGTTATTTTTGGAACAATTAAAGTAGAATTCAGCTGACGGGGGAAACTGACGTCTCCTGTACTATTCATAGTAGATTTACTGATTTAAGTCCCACTAACTACTTTTACGGCTTTCAGAGATGCCGAGGTGCCGGAATTTTGTCCCACGGTATTTCTTTTACGTACCAGCAAATCTACCGATACGAGGCCAACGTGTTTGAACACTTTCAGATACCACCATACCGTGCCGGCATTGAATCCGCCAACTTGAGAGCTCAGAAGATCAACGCTCTGCCGTCTGAGATATTCAGCCCAGCTCTACTGTACGCTTCAGCACTAGTTCTGTCGTCCTCCCTTCCGGTCGAGTGCAGACACTACGGAGATGAATAATATCTGCTAATATTTACATACAATGAGTTCACGGACTTGACCTCAGAGTCCAGAGCCCGTAAATAGAAGCTATATGACAGGAAACATTGACTTTTAGTATGAACGTGAAATAATGATAGTTTGAACACATTTATCAGTACTTGTGATTCACAGTCACAGTTTTCGGGAGTTCAGTTTATGTTTATGTTTCTGTAGATAACCATCCCCTCCAATAATTTAACGGTGACCTATTATTCCGCTAGAGGAAACGCTGACCTTCCTTTCCTCACCGGAAGGGCGTTCTCAATTGCGTTCACTGCTGGTAAGTGTCCTCTTACCGTTACTCTAATCTGTTCTCTATCAAGTGATGTGTTAAATCAGACATACCAACACTCGACGGAGTAAGGGGGTCATGACTTTCATTCCAAGCATCATATATGTGGTTAATGACGTTCAAGAAGCCAAGACTCGGACTATATTTTCGGTGAGATTCTTCATTAAAAGCCACTCATCATCATCATCATCTGTTTACCCTCCAGGTTTGGTTTTTCCCTCGGACTCAGCGAGGGATCCCACCTCTACCGCCTCAAGGGCAGTGTCCTGGAGCTTCAGACTCTTGGTCGGGGATACAACTGGGGAGTATGACCAGTACCTCGCCCAGGCGGCCTCACCTGCTATGGCAAACAGGAGCCTTGTAGGGGGATGGGAAGATTGGAAGGGATAGGCAAGGATGAGGGAAGGAAGCGGCCGTGGCCTTAAGTTAGGTACCATCCCGGCATTCGCCTGGAGGTGAAGTGGGAAACCACGGAAAACCACTTCCAGGATGGCTGAGGTGGGAATCGAACCTACCTCTACTCAGTTGGCCTCTTCAGGCTGAGTTGACCCCGTTCCAGCCCTCGTACCACTTTTCAAATTTCGTGGCAGAGCCGGGAATCGAACCCGGACCTCCGAGGGTGGCAGCTAATCACGCTAACCACTACACCACAGAGGCGGCTTTAAAAGCCACTACCATCCCAATATTAGCTCAAATACACACATCAACCACAACATTAAACAGACAATACAGATTTAATAGCACAGAACTGTTGACGATAATGTGCCAAGGCCTTTATATGAAGCAAAGCAAAAGTAAACAACCATCTTCGTACAGGCCATGAAGACCCTTGAAGGAGTTAAGGTAAAGGCTTCCACTTCCGTAATTTTGGTACTAACAAGGGCACCCTAGACACCGAACGCTCTGAACCGCACGAGAACATGCTTAGAATATAGAGCGTTCATCGCAATAACAGTGGTCTGATTCATTCCCATAGAAAACGGTGCAATCCAACTCAAGAGACATCTGAATAATCATCATGTCCTAAGAGAGAAACTTGGGTAAACATGTCAATATAATATGAGGTAAAACATGTATAAAACAATGCCGTGAGTATATTGTTGCATTTTCCATCAACAGTTTCACAAACACTTTGCTTCAAGTAATTACAACTCGTAAAACACATTTGATTTACTGGCCTGATAGAGCTTCCCTTGTCCGACTCGTTGGCTGAACGGTCAGCGTACTAGCCTTCGGTTCAGAGGGTCCCGGGTTCGATTCCCGGCCGGGTCGGGGATTTTAACCTTAATTGGTTAATTCCAGTGGCACGGGGGCTGGGTGTACGTGCTGTCTTCATCATCATTTCATCCTCATCACGACGCGCAGGTCACCTACGGGTGTCGAATAGAAAGACCTGCACCTGGCGAGCCGAACTTGTCTTCGGACACTCCTGGCACTAAAAGCCATACGCCATTTCATTTCAGAGCTTCCCTTAGTCTTCAAAGTGCAGGAGTGGGATTTCAACGAAATGGTTAAAGCGAAGGGGAAGCAACTTTCACTTAATTTCAGTAAAGCCACATCTTTATATTCAACTAGCGAATGTACCCGTGCTTCGCTACGGTATTCTACATTGTATTCGGTTATCGAAGTAAATAGTGTACATGCAGTAAATAAAATTGTTTTAAAATTGCATGTCTCTTAGCGTTATCCGAAAAAAAGAGCATGGGGAGTTCCCCGTACGTTGTTTCCGATGTAAAGTGTTTGTTACGGATTTGTGATATAACGGCAGGCTCACTTGCCTACTGCCATTCACAATCGAGTTGGGATGATTACGTTATAATTGCAGGCCCCATTGCCTACTACGCGGACAGAATCGATTTGGGGAGTTTTCGTTAATATGGCAACCCCCTTTCCTACTTCCAGACAGATTACAGTTGAGGAGTTTCTACTATAATGGCAGGCAATTACCCTACTATCACTCGAAATTGAGTTGTGCAGTTATCATTATAATGCCAGGCCCATTTTCCTACTGCCAGCCAGCTTACTGCCAGTCACACCAAGTTGGTGAGTTTCCATCAAAATAGCAGGCCACTATGCCTAATGCCAGTCACATTTTAGATGAGGACATTTCTTTATAATGATAGGCACCCTTGCCTACTGCCAAACACAATCGGGTAGGGGAGTTTTAAACAAAACTGCATGCTCACTTGCCTTCTGCAAGTCAAATCGAGAAGGGAACTATTCATTACAATTGTAGGCTTTGCTTACTAATGAGTTACACAGAAGTTGGAGAAGGAACCCTTTCCTACTGCCAGTCAAAGTCGGTGTGGGGAGTACTGATTACAATAGCAGACCCACCCTTTCTCGATCGCTACAAATCGACATCAGAGAATATATATAGATCGACATACGAAAGTATATGCGTGTTTACAATATTGAAGACCTTCATTTACAGATTAACTGCTACTAAACGTACGTCATATCGACAAAGGATTATACCATAAGACACGCCGGATTTAGTGGCCTAAATGGCTGGTCCTATGATATGTCATCTATTCTTGGGTCAGATTGAGTTAGAAACGTGGAACGGGGTAAAGGTTTTGTAAGATTATCTCACATTACATTACTTTTCGGATACATACATAGCATTTGGCTCACATATGGCTACTGGGTGGGCCAATTTTCGTGAAGAGTTTAATGATTCTGTATTTCATATAAGTAATTGAAAGTATGAATTATGCATGTGAAAATTCCAAATTGACTTAACATCGATTAAAGAGAAAAATCAAACGTAAAAGGGATACAGATACGGCAAAAAGTCATAAGACCACGGTTGTAGATCATTCCAAATTGAACGGAGATTGTGCAATCCGTTATGTGATAGAAATTTCCGAAGGTGTGCACCATCATTAAAATTGCCTGCATATTTCGATATTCTTCGGGGATAAAAAGTGAAAAATTTAGTGATCTAGGATGTTTTCCGTTCGTTACAGGCTAAAACGTATAATTTTGTCAAATTTCAATTATCTTCTTTTTCTTCTGGCAGATTATGGCGCAATTTGGATTTTGGGCGAGGCGGGTAAAAATTAGGACTTTCAGGAAACTAAACCAAAAATTATGGAGATGGTCATTATTACCCCTTAAACGGAAAGCTGTACGAAAATTTCGCCAAAATAGTCAGTGTAGAGGCACACAGTCGTTACGATTTGATTTATATAGATAAGGAATCTGCTCCATGTAAAACACCTTTTGGACTATGTCCGCTGGACTTAACCTGCAAAAGTGACCATTCATGATATCTCCCTTAGTAATCCTCCTGACGAAAGAATTCACATGAAAAAAAGGTTTAGAGGTGGAATTCCATCACGTTTGGTCGATTTCCAGTCAGGTTGGTCTTGTTCTGTATATGTTGTGGAAGAGTAAAATCACCATTTCGGTTCCCTATAAACCGCCAGTCCATTCCGGAACATGAAATGTTATTTACGTTTAAAACCTACCTTTGGACAG
This sequence comes from Anabrus simplex, assembly GCF_040414725.1. Lineage (NCBI taxonomy): Eukaryota > Metazoa > Arthropoda > Insecta > Orthoptera > Tettigoniidae > Anabrus > Anabrus simplex. The sequence goes on from NC_090266.1 coordinate 1,039,908,374, forward strand.
GTGGATGCTAAATATAAATTTTGGTTCCAATGTCTTCAGTAGTTTTCAAATTGTAAGGAGTACGCTTTACACGCACCCGCTCGGGAGTTAAGTCCGATGGGACTTGTACAGAAAAACGGTCCGTTAATGATATCTCCCTTATTAATCCTCGTATCGAAATGATGCACATGAGAAAAAAGGTTTAGAAATTATTATCTACCAAGGTAGGTAGATTTCCATTAAGTTTGGTTGTGTATATTTTGTGAAAGTGCAAAATCACTGTTTCGGTTTCGTATAAACCCCCAGTCAATTCAGGGATTTAGAAACAATACTTGCCCTAAAACCTATCAAGGACAGGTGTATTCTAAATATGAGTCTTGGTGGAAATACATCCAGTAGTTTGTAGCACTCGCGTACATACGGCGTAATTAAGGAAGAAATAATACAGTTAAGAAAGTTGAAAGTAATAGAAAATGGATTATAACTGAGGACAGCCGGATAACGACAAATATGTAAATGCCAAGTGAATGTATTGGAAAATCAAATGCCCCTCAATAAATTATGCTAGTGTGAGTAATGGATATAATAAAGCGGTAACAGAGGAGAAATTTAGGTCAGTGATTCTTAGGTAAACAAATAATAAGAAGATGACTAATGGTGTTATTACTTAATCTATTCGAGGGCGGTTATAATATCCAACGATATTCCGCCAATATCCCGCAGATAGGCCGATTGACGCCTCTCTTGCCTTCTACCCAAGGAACAACCACGAATTTAAAAGCATGATGAGGAAAAATGGCAATACGTTACTTCCCTGCTGGCATGCAGTCAGAGACGTTGCCATGGTAACCTGTAGGTTCGTTGTCGATCTGTCGGTCACTCAATGCAGAGCATGATACCAGCGGAAAATTGTAAATTTCTCCGTCATGTGAAGAGTAAGGTAAATAATGAACATAACGAAAGTTGTTTATAATGAAGAGACGTTTCACGTACGGTAAACGAAGTTTACAGAAAATCAATAGTATAAGAGAAAATGGAGGAAAACCATTCTGGTTTTCCTATAAACCACCCGTCTATTCAAAGATTTTGAAATAATATGCATATAGAAACCTTCCCCGAGATGAGTATACTCTAAATATGAAGTTTAGTTGAGATCTATCCAGCCGTTTCGAAGTGATGGTGGAAAAACCATTCAGGTTTTCCTATAAACCCCCGTCTATTCAAATATTTTAAAATGATATGCATATGAAAACCTTCCCCGGGATGAGTATACTCTAAATATGAAGTTTGGTTGAGATCTATCCAGCCGTTTCGAAGTGATGGTGGAAAAACCATTCTGGTTTTCCTATAAACCCCCGGTCTATTCAAAGATTTTAAAATAATATGCATATCGAAACCTTCCCCGAGATGAGTAAACTCTAGATATGAAGTTTAGTTGAGATCTATCCAGCCGTTTCAACGTGATGGTGGAAAAACCATTCTGGTTTTCCTATAAACCCCCCGAGTGTTGAAAGATTTTAAAATGATATGCATATCGAAACCATCCCCGGGATGAGTTTACTCTAAGTATGAAGTTTGGTTGAGATCTATCCAGCCGTTTTGACGTGATGGTGGAACAGACAAACAGACAAACAGACAGACAGACAAACAAACAGACACGAAACGTAAAAACCACCGATTCGGTCTTGAGTTGACCTAAAACGGATAAATATCTGAAAAATTGGCAAAACAAAAGAAATTACAGACAGCGGACCCCCTACAATTTTATTTATATAGATAACACGTTTGTATCCAAGCAGTCCAATATCAAATGCCACACTAATTACATTTTCAAACAATGATATGGGCACGTCATTGTCAAAACCTGTTTTTTGCCAAGCGGAAGAACGTGTCAGTTTATTTCCCCTCCCCAAGCAGTACGCTGTCAACTACCCAAGTGCATATTACTTGAGCAGTTGTTTAATTGCGGGGCCGAGTGGTTCAAACGGTAGAGCCCAGTTCTGGAGTATTCGAAGATGCTTAAGTACGCCAGCGTTAATTCGACAGATTTACCGGCACATAAAATAACTCCCTTTGGACAAAATTTCGACGCCTCAGGTTCTCTGAAAATCGTGAGAGGTGTTAGTGGGATGTAATAATAATAACATAACATTATTATTAGTATTATTAATAAGCTGCTTAATTACAGAGACCTTACAGGACTATAAGTTTTTTTGTTTTTGTTTTTTCTATTTGCTTTACGTCGCACCGACACAGACACGTCTTATGGCGACGATTGGACAGGAAAGGCCTAGGAATGGGAAGGAAGCGGCCGTGGCCTTAATTAAGGTACAGCCCCAGCATTTGCCTGGTGTGAAAATGGGAAACCACGGAAAACCATCTTCAGGGCTGCCGACAGTGGGATTCGAACCCACTATCTCCCGGATGCGAATTCACAGCTGCGCGCCAATAACCGCACGGCCAACTCGCCCGGTGACTAGAAGTTACAAGACGTCTATTGCTACAGGAATTCGCAGTTGTAAAAGAGACCACGAGTTGAACTTCCTCCTAGGGTCTACATCATAGTTAGGGGCGTGATAGCTGAGAGGGGTAGTAATCGGCTTCTCGCCAAGGTGGTCATAGTTCAAATCTCAGTCAACGCATTTGGATTTTTAAAATGACATGTCACGTCCCTGTGGTTCAGATTTCACGTAAAACTAGAGGTACCGTGGCTATGATCACTGTATCAACAGAAACGAAAAACTACAAGCTTGCTTACTTTTACATCATTACGGACAATAATGTGGATAATTTGAGAAATTACTTCCAACAACACGTGCAACAGTGGCGTTAGCATCGAGTTCAAAGGAAGCACATTATTATTATTATTATTATTATTATTATGATTATTATTATTATTATTATTATTATTATTATTATTATTCCTCAGCTACCGCATTACAACAAGATCCAAAGTGGTGCATTTAGCTGACCTGCGCACCAGTTTCCCCGTTCTGATTATACTATCAACTAGAAGCCACGCGGTACTCGACCGAACAGTTTCTTAGTTAAGTTAAATTACACCGAGCTCGATAGCTGCAGTCGCTTAAGTACGTCCAGTATTCGGGAGATAGTAGGTTCGAACCCCACTGTCGGTAGCCCTGAAAATAGTTTTCCGTGGTTTCCCATTTTCACACCAGGCAAATGCTGGGGCTGTACCTTAATTAAGGCCACGGGCGCTTCCTTCCCACTCCTAGCCCTTCCCTGTCCCATCGTCGCCATAAGACCTATCTGTGTCGGTGCGACTAGCAAAAAAAAAAAGTTAAATTACGGAACTTGAACACTTCCTAGTTGTTTTCTAGAGATCTCGCACTGTCATTTCCACAGTCCCATCTCTATCACTAACATGAGAAAGGTAGAAATGCCATACCAGAATTAACATGTTCCTAATCACGCTTAATTAGTGAATTCCTTGCTCACTACATCCTCTCGTGAACACTGGCTGGATGTGTCACGCATATGGAAACTACTACCTTCTGAAAGACAGTAGTATTAATGAAGCTAAAGGAATTGATCTTCCTTTTAGGGTTTGCATTATAATTATGGTCCGACTCGTTGGCTGAATGGTCAGCGTACTGACCTTCGGCTCAGAGGGTCCCGGGTTCGATACCCGACCGGGTCGGCGATTTTAACCTTAATTAGTTAATTCCATTGGCTCGGGGGCTGGGTGTTTGTGCTGTCCCCAACATCCCTGCAACTCACACACCACACATAACACTATCCTCCACCACAATAACACGCAGTTACCTACTCATGGCAGATGCCGCCCACCCTCATCGGAGGGTCTGCCTGACAAGGGCTGCACTCGGCTAGAAATAGCCACACGAAATTATTATTATTATTATAATTACGGATAATTACTGTATGTGGATAACTTGATAAATTACTTTCAAGAACACGAAATAAAGTATACAGCAGCAGCATTAGTAAAGAGTGCGACTTACCTGATGTATGGTTTTAGGACAATGTTAGTGGATTGTTCTACTGCCCACGTTCCTCCCTCACTATGGGTTCCTTTCAGGAGACAAAGATCATACTATTGTATAAAGTAATGTACTATAATTTATCACTAATTCCCTTTTCTACCAGGTAATAAAACGTAATTTCAGTCGTGACACATACAGCCCATACGAGGCTTGGCTTGCCTAGAATACTGCCACCCAGTCAGGTGACTTGCAGATACTGGAGGGCCAAGTGATCAGCGTAACATCCTCGACATCCTCAACCTATTGTTTGGCTTTCGTGACCAAGTCCACTGCCTCTCATATCGCAGAGCTCCTCAGTTGGTCTTATGGGGGTGAGTGAACCCCGCTCGAGCCGTCAGTCAAAATTAATATCACTGGACTGGTCGACAATCGAGCGCGGTGCCTTCAGATAAGTGGAAGGCTCACTAAACCTGCAGTCCGGAGCTGGTTTGTAAGGTATTAATAACATAATTTATTATTATTATTATTATTATTATTATTATTATTATTATTATTATTATTATTATTATTATTATTATTGTACCGGGCGGTACACCTCCACTCCGCTAATTTAAAATGTGCGCCTGTGGAAACTCCTCTGCTGGAGGAAGTCTGAACCTTATTTACCCTATTAATTTTCTAGTTTCTCAGAAGATGTCACCACCTGGAAATTTTTGAGTTTGTGAACTGTGTCATTTTCGACGTACTTTTGTTTTGCTTGAAGTAAGAAGTGTGAACTTTCTCTTCTAGAGGACACCACTGAAAAACTACAATAGTGCACCCTAGTGGGAAGAAAAATAACTGTTCTTTGGAGAAAATTTTTTCAAAAGTTTGTGGGAGGGTGTTTTCTTTCCCCTAACACCTAGAACCTTCCGCGAGAGGATATAAACTGCTGATTTTTGGGTCTCCGAGCCACTTCTGTTCCATCTTTCAGTGTATTAAGTACATAGCAGGAGGCGGGAAGCGCCTCTTTCTCCGGCAGCGGTCAACTATAAGGTAATGGCCGATTAATATATTCTTTCTTTGCTAGCTCAGCAGTTTAACTCTCGGGGCGGGTGCGAAGCGTTCCACCATGTAACCTTTTCCTAAAATGTAAATGTAACTACTCTTTTCATCTATTCTCTTGGAAAGCTACATTCTGGGATAGAGAGTGCTAACCCTCTCGAGCTCCCACTCATATTGTTTTGAGGTGAACTTATTTTTCTCAACCTATTCTTCGTTAATGTAAAACAAATTGTTCTCTTCTTAAGTCACCTCTTTAGTATGGGATTAGCCCTTGTATTAACGGCCTAGCGCCAAGTAGGTCTTAATCTAGTGTATTAGGAGTGCAAGTTCGCCTCCTCTCAAATTGTTATTTTAGAGGTCATTTAATTAACATTCTTTTCGTTTAATAGACCTCAGTAGATTGGGTATTTTACCCCTGTGTTTATGTCCGTTGAGGACAGCTTGAAGGTGGAGTTTGGTGTGGCCTGGGAGAGGCTTAAATTTGAGAGCGAGTGGCTCTTTTGAAAATTGTATGTTGTATGCCTCGAGGAGGCTTTTCAGTGTAATTTGGAGCAAGGGCTCCTAGGTATGAATGGGGTTTTCTGCCCCTCTGTTAAAACTTGTGTTTGGGGTAAAACTGAGCTGATTGCCCAAGCATTGTGAACTCGGGGCGCGAAGCCCAAATTCTGTAAATATTGTAACTACCTTATTTTGACTTGCTATTCTGTACCTGCCATGCTTGTTACTTATTTATTTTGAAAAGAAAATATAACCGTATTAAATTTTAAATTTACTTTACGGGCACTATAATTTCGTAGCTTGAGATCCATTCACACCCGCACCTTCTTTCACCTCTACCTACCGCTAAAACACGGTAACAATTATTATTATTATTATTATTATTTAGTAGTAGTATGTATTGAGTCTGAATTACTGAATTAAGATTTTTTTTAAATACTTGTTTAACGTCGCACTAACACATGAAGGTTTCCGGCGCCGAAAAGATGGGAACAGGCTAGGAATGGGAAGGTAGCGACCGTAGCCTTAATTAAGGTAGAGCACCAGCACTTGCTGGTGTGAAAATGGGAAACCTCGGAAATCCATCTTCAGGGCTGCCGAAGGTGAGAATGATAATAAGGAGGGAAGAAAAAGAATAAGAAAAATAAGAAATATGTTTTTTAATATTTGCTTTACGTCGCACCGACACAGATATGTCTTATGGCGACGGTAGGATAGGAAAGGGCCAGGAGTTGGAAGGTAGCGGCCGTGGCCTTAATTAAGGTACAGCACCAGCACTTGCCTGGCGTGAAAATGGGAAACCACGGAAATCAATCTTCAGGGCTGCCGAAGGTGAGAATAATAATAATAATAATAATAATAATAATAATAATAATAATAATAATAATAATAATAATAATGTGATGCATTTCATGTCCTTTTAGCAGTGACAAGATTTTAAGATACATTGAATTGTTATAATTTTGCCCCGGAAGTGGGTCATTAACGTCATTCTACCCGCACAAGTCTCCGGCACTCGAGCATCCGTAAATGTCAAGCGACTGGGCTGAGATTCCACCTCGCAGCCTTTGGCTAATCAGCTGAACAACGTGCGTATTACCAATGAAAACGGTTCATTCTAGTAAAGGGAACTTCGCTAAGGGGAAAAACAATAAGAAGCAATTGCTGATAACTATTGCAATGCACCTAAACTAAAAGAGAATTATAACTAGGTCAAAGAATAGAAATCCCACTCGCCTCCAAACCTTCACACTGTGACATTGAATCCCAACAACGTCAGGTGACATTTTAAAAGGCTTTAATGTTAGAGACCCGTATCAGTAGATATACTGGCACTTCAATGAGGCAATTTTCAGAGCGAAATTT